>NC_138754.1:14310169-14461978 GCF_965113315.1 Podarcis vaucheri
AGCAGGTTCTCCATTATCCCTCCCATGGGATGTCCTAGAACAGGGTTTCCCAAACTTGGGTCTCTAGCTGTTTTTGGACTACAGGTCCCATCACCCATGACCACTGGTGATGATGGGAGTTGTATTCCTGAAACAGCAGAAAACCCTGTCCTAGAATGACAAAATGCAGCTGCTGTGAGGGAGGTGAAAGGGCTGTGGGTGGCCTTGTAGGGAGAGGAATTCAAGCGGGGTTCAGGGATGGGACAGAGGCTGGGTTGCTGGCAGGGAGGTGGGGGCCAAGAGAGCCAGTCTACGTGTCAGGTGTTGTGGATGGAAGGGGGACAGCGAAAGCAGCAGGCCCCGTCAGAAACTTGTAGCAAGAAGCCGAGGAAAGGCAGAGGAGGGGGAAAGAGATTACAGGGCCCTAAGGGAAGAGGGGGGGGTGCGGGTGGAGTTCACACAGCAGTTTGGGAGAGGTGATGCAGTTGCATAGCGGGTGGGGAGGGTTGTGTGCAGGCATGCATATATGCCTTTTCACATTGGGGTTTTTTTGTGGGGGGTGGGGTGGAATCAAATTCTCCGGCATTATCAGCATGTTGTGACTGCCCTCTCTGCTCCTCCAGCAAAAGAAGCGGAAAGCACAGCCCCAGGACACCAGGGCAGGAGCCAAGAAGTACAAAGAATTCAAGTTCTAGCCCAGCTCCGAAATGTCTCAGCGGTTCCTGTTTGTCGTTCATTTTTAATCCCCTCCCTCCCTCCCGCTTCCATTTCTCCTTTGCACCCACTGGCTCTCGTGTTGTTCTCGTGTCTTCCGTCTGGATAAAGATGTGGAATATTTTGTAAATAAAGTCAGAGTTGCTCTCTGGAGGTCTTTGTTTACTTAGGTGGAGGAGGGTGGAATGATTTCTACTCAGCATTCAGGTGAGCCACACCGAGTCATTATCTCTCCGCCACTTTATTCCTTGCACTCAGTTACCCTGCCAGCTTTACGCTGTCTCTTTCCAGGGTTGCCACCAACCTCCCCCTGCCCCTCCACTCAGTTAAAACATGGAAGGTAAAAGGCATGAGTATGGGTGAGCTCTTGTACTGCTTCTCTTATTCTAATGCTTTGTCGAGCTGCTTCCATAACTGGATTTGTGCATTCCTGCTCACAATAGTCCCTTCTCCTGCTCTGGGTGTGCGCACGCGCACAACCCAATTTTCTGCCTGGCTGCTTGTGAGCTTCTGCTTGATTTCAGGGGATCTCATTTGGTAATCTTAAAACTGCCTTGGACACAAAATACTCACCTCACTGCTGATACTCGGAGACCTCCCCAAAAAACAACAAAGAAAACTGATTGAAAAATCTGTCAGCCTCCCCACTGCCACAAAAAACCAGGCAACCCCATAGCCCCCCAAAGTAGAAATGAGAAACAAGAATTTTAAACAGGTTTTTTTTGTAAACCACTTGAGTTTTTTTAAAAAAATACCAAGCTGTGTATTTTATGAAATAAAATAAAAGGGGTGGGGGCCTTGGCATGTGCCAAGAGTTGGGGGTGTCAGTTGCTGGGGTGCTCACAGGCACCACGTTGGGGAACCCTGGTTTAACACCTTTTATCAAGACCCTTTGCATTTCTGCCATTGCTGTCATTTCCTCCTTTTCCCATCTTAGACACATTCACATCCCACATGAGGGGAGTCTCTTAAATGTTTGGGTGCATGATAGGGGATCTGAGATAATGCTTAGTGCCAGGAACGCTCCTTTCTTTTTATGATTGTAGGAGGGGGGAGATGAGTTTAACTCAGAGCTGTTTGAAAACAAGAAAGCGGAATTTTATTTCTTTTAATCGTACATTTATACCCCAGCTTTCCTCCAAGGAGCTCAAGGTGGCCTGCGTGATTCTTCCTTGCTCCATTTTATCCTCACAACAGCCCTGGGAGGTAGGTCATGACAACGATATTGACCTTTCTCTACTGGTCTGTTGTCCAAGCTTTGCAGTGCTCTCAGTCTTGTGCAGCAAATAGGCGCCCTGGTCTCTGCCTCAAGTTCCACCTTTGCCATAGCCCCAGGCAGCTGCCACTCCTCATGACAAACACCTTCAGGTTTGTTGTGAATGCAAACATGCTGCTAAAGCGTTTTGAAATGTAAAGTGTGTGAATAGAAACCATGAATTGACCAGCTAGCAGATACTGGTACCTGCGGTTGTCAGAAGTCCTGGATCTCTCAGTGAAGGGAGTTTGGACTGTGACCACCAGGGGCCAGCAAATTCACATTGCTCACCAGAAGCTTTTGCCACAGGAAATTTCTTGGGGGTGTGTGTGAAAAAGCTGGGTCAGGCAGCTTCACCCTTTAATGGAGCTGAAGAGGTCCATAAGTGGGTGCCTGGGGGTGGTGGTTTGGAAATACATAGGAAACCGGTTTATTGCAACTCAAGACATCTGATCCATATTGATCCAGCATTGCCTGCACCGAATTGTAAAACCTCTCCTGCGTTTCATACAAGAATCTCCAGGCCGTGTCTGGAAACTGCCAGCTTTGGCTGCAAAACAAGTGCTCTGCTACTGCTGTGGCCCTCAATACCTGCACCCCATTTCCTGGCTTATAGAATTGTAGAGTTGGAAGGGACCCAGAGATTCATCTAGACCAACCCCCTGCAATGCAAGGGATCTCATCTAAAGCATCCATGACAGATGGCCATCCAACTTCTGGCCAGCCCTCTGGCTGGGGGCGGGGAAAGGCTCACCAGCCCTGCATTGAGCGGTCTTGTGTCCAAATGCTTTTATTCTCTCAGCCACCGGCATGGAAGGGGACTGGTCTACCTTCTGAGATTAGTTGTAAGTAAGGCTTATGGAAATGTACCAGTGCTTTTGAAGAGGACAGCAGCCGTACTTGCAGCAGCTGTATAGAAGAGAAATAACATAGAAAGGGGGTGACTAGAATCATAATCGTAGAAGAGACCCCGAGAGTCATCTAGTCCAGGCCCCTGCAATGCCTGTCATCCCTGACCATTGGGCATGCTGGCTGGAACCTGCTTTTCAAAAACAATTGACACACTAAGCTGGAAGCAAAAATATGTGTGCTGGCCAGGCTGAGACAGGGCCAGCATCCCAGCTGTGGTTGCACCTCTTTCTCCTGTCTGATTTCATGACACTGCGCGCCAGCTGTGTGGGTGTTTTCCACCAGCGGCAGACTTGTCCCAGGCTGCTTTTAAGGCCAGCGTCCGCCTGCCTTCTCTGCTCTCGCTCTCATGGGACGCAGCCACAATCGCTGCTTTGTGGCTCAAGCTTCTGCCCTTCGCCCTGGGAGGGGAGGGGGAGATGGGAGGAAGGGCTGGGGCGTGGGGGTGGGAGGCAGGGAAGAACAAAGGGGACCTCTCAAGTTCCAGCATGCATGCTATTGTCCCCTCGTAGACAGGTCAGCCCCCTGCCCCTCACCCCAGCGCACAATGGGTGTCCGGCTGCTGGGACAAAGGAGAGGCTGGCAGAGATGGGGAGGGGAGGGGAAGTGGCATTTTCTGCTCCAATTCTCCAAGACTTTCCCCATCTTGGGGGAGAGAAGGGCCTTATTGAGAGAAGGGGTGTCTGATTCCCAGGAGGGAGGGAGAGAAATTGCAGGCTGTACATCTGGATGAGGGCAAGCCTATCCACTTTGGGATGTAGCCAGCTAAGTCCAACTCAAAGTAGACCCATTGAAATGAAGGGATGTAGGTTTATTATTAAAGGAACATTTCTATATCGCTTAAAAAATTGTCCAGTAGCACCTTAGAGACCAACTAAGTTTGTTCTAGGTATAAGCTTTTAAATGCATGAATTTTTTAATTTTTTATTTTGATTGCGTCAGACCAACACGGCTACCTACCTGGATCTATACCATTTAATACAGAAAAAGTGTGATAAAGAATGGTAAAAAGGTAAAGGTAAAGGGACCCCTAACCATTAGGTCCCTTTACCTTTACTTACGACTCTGGGGTTGCGGTGCTCATCTCGCTTTATTGGCCGAGGGAGCTGGTGTACAGCTTCCGGGTCATGTGGCCAGCATGACTAAGCTGCTTCTGGTGAACCAGAGCAGCACACAGAAACGCCGTTTACCTTCCTGCCGGAGTGGTACCTACTTATTTACTTGCACTTTTAATGTGCTTTCGAACTGCTAGGTTGGTAGGAGCAGGGACTGAGCAACAGGAGCTCACCCTGTTGCGGGGATTCGAACCGCTGTCCTTCTGATCGGCAAGTCCTAGGCTCTGTGGTTTAACCCACAGCGCCACCTGCATCCCTTTGATAAAGCATGGTACAAAGGACTAATAAAAACACATATATCAATGCCCTAATTGGTAACCTCTTCTTTTTCTGACACTTCTGCATCTCATCCAGGACTCTCCCGAGTATCCCAAGAAGCTCACAGACTCACCCCATAACTGGCAGGGTTGATCTGTGGCAATTGGTTTCATTGGGTCCACTCTGAGCAGGGCTTAGCTCAATATAACCCTTTGTGTCCCCTCCACCTCCTCTCTGTCAGGGAATAACCTTCTTTTAACAACGAAAAAGTATTTGGTGAAAGAGGAAGATGGAAGGAACAACAGGGTTGTCTGCAAACAGAACACCTGCTGTAAGGAATTATGTTTAAAAATTTCAGGCAGAAGAGATGGGGACAAAGTCCAACTGCCCTGGGGCCATAGGATCCCCACCCATCTTATATGGCCAGCTATAACTATTTTATGTGAATGCCAGCAGAGGGGCATTCAACCTGAGGGGAGGAGGAGAAAGAAAACAGAACCAGCTGCCAAATTGTCTACCACCTACAGTAGGTCAGGGAAGGGAAACCTTAGGCTTGAAGGCCAGTGGCATAGCATGGGTTGAAAGCACCCAGGACAAGACAAGTATTGCACCCCCTAAAAAGTGGTGGTAGTGGCAGCTTCAGTCACCATTCAGCCCCGAAGGCGGCTCCTGGGTTTGCCATGCACCTCCATCTAGGGACCTGCCAAGACCCCTTGGCAGAGAGCTCCTGAGAAGGTCACCCCCCTGAGTGGAACAGACGAGAGCAGCCCACCCACCAACCACTCCCACTGGGTCTCCTCTCCTTCCTGCCTCCTTGCCTTTAGCCACCTGGAGCACAATCACCTCCAGCCCCTTGGAGGCACAGAGTGGCAAGGCAGGAATGGGCATGGCATTATTATCTCTGCATGCCAGCCACTCTAAGATGCCCCCTCTAGCTTTGAGAACAGAAGCTCCTCTTCCTCCCCCTCCCCCGCCCTGCTGCCCACTGGATCTGGGACTAGGAGTGTCCTCCTGCCTGGCCTTGCCCAGCACAGCCTGGGGAGGGGGCATCCTCTTGGGTCTTTATTGGCTCTGGCCACCAGTGAGCCAGTTCAATCCTAGCCAAGTCTGCTTGGGTGCTCCAGCCTTAAAGGCAGGGCCATCAATTGGCCACCCAGGTAGGAGGAGCCAGCACAGAACTGTTAGCAAAGTTTCACAGGCAGGAGAGAGTGGGGTGGGATGTGAAGGAAATATTTGCACCCCTTTACATTTTGCACCTGGGGCAACTGCCCCTGTGCCCCAGCCCATGCTAAGCCACTGCTGGAGGCTGAATGTGGCCCTCCAAGTCTTTCCACCTGGCCCTCAGAACTCTTCCCAGACCCTCACCAGTCCTGATTTGCACTTCAGGTGTTTCTCTGATCATGCCTGTTGCTTGTCTGGATGGAGGGTGGAGGGTGGGTTACAGATGCTTCATGTTACAGACGCTTCAAGTTACAGACTACGCTAACCCAGAAATAGTACCTTGGGTTAATAACGTTGCTTCAGGATGAGAACAGAAATTGTGTGGCAGCGGCATGGCATCAGTGGGAGGCCCCATTAGCTAAAGTGGTACCTCAGGTTAAGAACAGTTTCAGGTTAAGAACGGACCACCAGAACAAATTAAGTTCTTAACCCGAGGTACCATTGTACTTTGCCTTTTGGCAGCTGTGTTCTTCACTGTGCATTTACGGCTTGGCCTTTCGGTAACAAATTCCTAAAAAATATCAAATTCCAACCATTTCAAGAAGCATTTCCACTTAGCCACTCAGGGAAGGGAAAGGAAATGGAAGGGGGCGAGGAGGGAAATGTGAGATTTGAGGAGCAGAGCAGCTGCAGTCAGGTTTAAGCTGAAAGGAGATGGCAGGAAGGGCAGCTGGACTGCTGGGGGCAGGAAAGCCCACCCTCCTCCCTATTGTGTAGGTGCACAATCTTGCGGTGGCAAGAGCTGCAACACTGTAGGAAACTTATTATATTATTGAGAAAAATAATAATAATGGCAGTGAACAGTAGAAAACCAGCCATCAAATTACATTCATAAATGAAGTACAAGACCCATAAAAAGATATCCAGATCAAATATGTGAATAGGCAGTGTGTCAGTTTCAACTTTGGTTTATTACTGTAGATCACGGCATGAGTACAAAGTTTGACATAACTTCGTATGACAGGAGACCCTCCATTATTAACTGTCTTGACCCCGGTACGAGTCTAATCTCAAGAACAGGTCCTGCAAGGCATTCAGGAGACATCCTTGTTTGTATAAGGATCAGCGCATGTTAACCTAGCTACCATTAAAATTGACTTAACACTTGAATGGAGGCCGTCAAGATAATGGTGGGATAACTTTGAGGCAGGAGGCAGACAAGGCGGCCAGTTTAGTCATCGCTCACTGTGAATTATGGGGAAAGTGGAGAAAAGGCAGGAAACTCTGGGATACATTCAACAGAACCACAGGACTATTGGAATTATAGGAATTGGTCATCTCTATTTGAACGCATTGGCAAAAATGGTACAAAAGCCCTAGATTTGCAAAGGTTAGATGGCTCTCAAAACTCCGAGGAGAATTCTACTTGGTGCCATCAAGGAATCCATACCTGCTTCTCCTTCAGGACAGGTATACACTTCCTCCCCCCGCCCCACCTCCATTTATTGAGTTCTGCAGCAAAATATTCATTCTCTGTAGGATTTTGAGAATAATCAGGGATCAAAGTGTGCCTGTATTGAAGGATCCGTTGCTTGCTCAAATTGTAATTTTGCTGCATGAAGCACCATTTATACAGGCAACTCATGAATGTGTGACCATGCATGGATCCAGAACAGGACATGAGACGGGGGCACAACAGCGCAGGCTTATACGCACTCTGCCAATGTGAGCGATAACCTGGAACTGCGCCTGGCTGAGATCTACTTTTCAATCATGATATATCACCAGCTAAACATTGTGATATATGAATATATCACCATGTATGAAACAAGGATGGAGCTATGCAGAGGCACTGGCTGGCGTCACGGTTTCCTCCCACACTGCAATTTTTGCACACATCATCATTCACCATCTATTGCCAGGTCAGAAACTATGAAACCGACATTGCAATATGGACTTCAAACTGGTTTTGGACAATATGTTGACATATCACCCAGCCTTACCTGGAACATAACCCTTTTACCTTCATTACATGTAATAATCCAAGCTTCCTTTATTCCTCTGGTGTAAGAACTTTTTGTGGGCAGAAGGTTAAGTGTGAGAGTAAACACATATCCTAATGGACAAACCTCATCACTCTAGTAAAATATATTTGCGGTGTGTGTATGAATACACATGAGTGCTGGGCACACCTGTGCTTTCAGACACATACTTATAACAAATACATCAACACAGCTAGATCATGCTTCTGGGAAAGCCTGAGATCAGGTGAGTTTTCCGCAGGCTGTTAAATGCCAAGACCAGGAGCTGCTGGTGCCCATTGGCTGGGACTAGCAGGGGCAAAATTCAGGAAGACCAACAGTAGATGGAGCCAGAGTTAATAGCAGGACAGAGCCACCCTAACTAGTTGTAAGTAAGAAGGCAGGCAAGTGGGGGTGGGGTGGGGTAGAAATCTGGCAGAGGGCAGACTGAGGTTGGTGGGGCAAGCCCCCACTTGCCCCAATGGTTGAAGTGCACCCTGATGTGTGTTGGGGGTGCATTCCAAAGGGCAGGTACCAGCACACTAAAGGCCCTGGTTTAGTTGTAAGATGAACCTTAGGGACGCGGGTGGTGCTGTGGGTTAAACCACAGAGCCTAGGACTTGCCAATCAGAAGGTCAGTGGTTCGAATCCCCGCAACGGGATGAGCTCCCGTTGCTCGGTCCCAGCTCCTGCCAACCTAGCAGTTCAAAAGCACATCAAAGTGCAAGTAGATAAATAGGTACCGCTCCGGCGGGAAGGTAAACGGTGTTTCTGTGTGCTCCTCTGGTTCGCCCAATAAAGCAAGATGAACGCCGCAAGCCCAGAGTCGGCCACGACTGGACCTAATAGTCAGGGGTCCCTTTACCTTTACCTTAAGATGAACCTTGGGAGCATCTGGCTAAGAGTGTCTCTCCTGAAGATACTCATGCCATGTGGAAAGTGCACCAGAGTTCTGGTAAATGATGCTGTTTCGCTCTCAGGTTGTATGCATAGGCTTGTAAGCTGAACTTTGCTTCTCAGTAAGGGGGTAAAACAAGTCCTGCTTCATCAAACCAAGGTGGGACTGGTAGCCCCCTGCCCCAGCCCTATACCCAGCATGTCCCAGGAAGAGAAAGACCTTTCCCCATTGCCTGCCTTCTGGATCCTTTTCAGTGGGGATGCCAGAGATGTTGTAGCCCACAAGCTTGACACAAGTCAACAGTGTGATGCAGCAGCAAAAAAAGCTAATGCTATTTTAGGATGCATCAACAGAAGTAGAGCGTCCGAGTGAAGCCCTCTTGCCTTTCCTTGCCTTGGCTTCTCCCATTTCGGCACTGGAACCAGTCGCCGGGCGAAATGGAATGGAGGAGACCTAACTGGGCACCGGTGAGCCGAGCTCTTCCTCTGAAGATGGGGAATCATGCACGCCCTCACGTGTCCACACAAAGAGGAAAAGGCGCAGAAGCGCGCGCGCGCTGAGCATAACGCCCAGCAAAGGCCAAGAGACTGCCGGGGGTGGTGGTGGCATTCACACGTAAGACGTAACCCTGGGTTGTAGCCCACGTTAGCCAAACTCCCGAGTGGGCACCCATCGACTCACCTCGGTCCAGCCATCCCAACGGCTCTGCTGCGAGCACAACTCGGTTGGATACAACCCGCGGCGCAGCAGCAGGCACGTCCACGCGTGCCAAGCGCAACACGCGCCTTCGCGGAGCGCGCGCACGTGCAGGATCTTCGCCTAGGGAAACCGACCCCCCCATCCACACACTCCACCCGGCGACACGTGCCAGGGTGTGTGTATGTGTGTGTATACTGTATAGAGCCGCATCGCCCGCACGCGCCCTCTGGCTGGTCTGCTGCTGCCGCCGCCGCGTCCTCCTCTCCCCGCGCCTCCGCCGCCGTCGGGGGAGCGAGCGCCCGTCCTCCGCCTCCCCAAGACGCATCATGGCGCTGCGCCGGGACGCCGCCGGCTCGTAGGCTGCGCGCAACGCGCCCTCTGCCCGGCTCCCAGGAAGGGCTGCTGCTGCTGCTGCTGCTGGCTTGGCCGCTGCTCCGAGCCGGGCGATGCGGCGCTGGGGGACGAGCCCCCCCGAGGCATTCCCCAAGGCGGAGCGCCGGAGCGGGAGCCGCGGCGACGCGGGCGCCGGGAGGGGGACAGGTGCGTCGGGAACGGGGGGTGTCCTCCAGTCGGGGGGCGGGTGGAGAAGCTGGCTTTTCCGTGGGGAGGGGGGCACCATATCCGGCCCCCGCCGTCCTGGAACCCTTTTCCCTCTTCCAGCCAGCCATTGCATAGGGTCTTTTCTTGATGCAAGGATTTTCCTTTTTCCCTTCTCCTTACCCCTCCTCCTTTTTGGCGTTGTTCCTATTTGGGGGGGGGGGTCCGAGGGCATGGCGCTCTCCTTTCTTTCTGCACGCATCCCAATGCGTTTCCATTGGCGTGGCCCAACGTGAGAACAGGGTGACCCGGGCAGAAAGCCAAGGTGGTGTGAGAATCTGTCCCTCCGAGGGGAAAGCTCCAGGGAGTGGGGGGGGGGGGAGAGAAGGGGACCGAAAGGAGGACCTCTCCTTCCTTTCTAGAAAAAATAGCCAAATACTTTAAATGCCATCTGGCTCTTTGGAGAGGAAGGTGACTTCCTCTCGAGTAAGCATGCTTGAGATGGGCGCTGTGGATTTCATTTGCTTGATTTGGTTTTTACATTTTTTATAAAAACTATTTTAGCCTGATTGCTTCCTAGCTGTAAAGCTGTTCGGAAGGGCAACCACGGTTGCAAAATAAGTTAGGAGCGAGAGATTTGTGAATCGAATTCCCTGGGAGTGAGAGGCGGTTCGGGGGAGGGGACACATTTTTAGGATTCTGTTTCTCAACGCAGAAACCTGCGCAGAGGCTTCCCTGTCGCCTCGAGTGGCAGAGGTGAGTTGTGAGTTGGTGGATTTGGGGTGGACCATGAAGGATGGCGGAGGGGGAGACGCGGGGAAGGGGGGGGGGAGAGAACCTGCTCTGTAGGGCCCGATCCACCGGGGAACGTGCCTCATTCAACTGGACAGGAGTTGCAGTGAGGCTGGTCGGAGGGGGAGGGGCGGGATTCGGATGCATGGGCCCAAGTGAATTGGTGGTTTTTGTGTGTGCAAATGGTAACATCACTACCCTTAGCGTGGTGGGTGGAAAAGAACCCAAAACTGTGAACCCAGATAAGTCACTGCTGACTCCTGGGGAGGGAAGGGAGGGAGTGTTAGCTGACTACCCCAATTCCCAGTCTGTGCACCGGATACATCCTCTTAAATTTGCTGTAGGAGCAGTGGCATAGCGTGGGGGGTGCAGGGGGGGCCGGCCGCACCGGGCGCAACACCCGGGGGTTAGGGTTAGGGGGCGCAAATCCATGGGTTAGGGGGCGCAAATCCACGGGTTAGGGGGCGCAAATTACTTGTCTTGCCCCGGGTGCTGACAACCCACGCTACGCCACTGTGTAGGAGTCAGGACACTGAACGCCATTGCATTTACTTTTTTATTTAAAAGGGTGGGCGTTTCAGAGTTGGAGTTAATAACTCTTTGGCATAGAACGATCTGAGACATAAATTGCTTGTAGCTGCCAGAATGGAAGTGGCTGTACCACACTGGAGAAATCTGAGAAACCTCTGTGTCAAATCATGAGTATACAGGGGCTTCTCAAGAGAAATCCAGCCTAGCAATGGGAGGGGGGGTGTTGCGTGTGTGTGTGTGGGAAATCTAGGGGAGAAATTCAGCCTTAGAGATTCCCAGGCCTTTGGTTTCAGTGTGTTACTCTTGTTAATACAAGGGATAAAGCCCTCTGTCCACCTGCTGCCCAGTTTTGAAGTGGCTCTCTGGTCTCAGCTGCATTTCCTGATGGACGAGAGATTTCCTCTTGCTGTGCTAGCTCTGACTTACTTCTTTCCTTTCGTATACTTGTCTATAAGTAACACTACAATTGTTCCATTTTGTTAATTGCTGGTGGTCATTAAAAATATATATATATTTATCTATGAAAGGCGCTAGCGGCCCTCCAGATTTAGCTGGACTCCCAGCCCCCATCACCCCTAACCATTCTATAGGAAACACAAATCCTGTGAAAAGGTGGATTCAAGTGAAACATTAAGAAATGCTTTCTAAATTTTGTCTCTGTGTGCGTGTGCGTGTGCGCGCGCTCTGAGGCACTATGTCACTGAATACCAAGGTGTGTTCATACAGTCGCTGTTCTGGACATTCTGCCCAGTTCAGGTTGTGCAGTTGAAGTGGATTTGGTGCTGTTAGTCCACCTCCCATAGGACTTTTTGCAGTAAGGAAGGTGATGGGAAAACACAGTGGCCTGGCTCAGTATATGGCAGCCTCTTAGGTTCCTAGTTAAATTAGCCCTTTGTGAAGAACAATGAGGACTGGAATCTTCAGCTTGCTTTTAGGAAAAGGAGTGTGCATGATTTGCATGTTGGAGGCCCCAATTCAATCCCTAGCATCTTTGAGTTGGGCTGGGAGAGACTCCTGCCTGGAGACCTACTTCCAGTTGGTGTAGAGACAGTACTGACCTAGATGGACCAAGCATCTGACGATCTAGGGCATCTTCCTGTGCCCCTATCATTATATCAGAATAAGGCAGGAACTTCCTGTGCCTTCACATTCACAAGCTTTATCCTTTATCCCCACCCCAATTGTACCACATAATCCCACAGGCAAAAGGGACTTCATTTGGGTCAGTTGCTCCTCTTTGCCAGAGGCAGATTAATATTCCCTGCAGCCGGATTAATATTTCTAGTGGCTGGATTATTATTTCAGGCTGACTGGGAAGTGTTTCCTTGTTGTGTGTGATGATGCCAAGTCTTTCGATGCTCAGGTGGCGCCCCTGCCACCTGAATTCTTCCAGGTTTCCCCAACTGGCTTGTGTAGCTACTGATTCCCCTTGGATGCTTGGATTCTAACTTTACCATGTTGTGGGCAGGTTTGTCTGATGTGGCTTGGACTTGCCTGATACTGGGACATAGGAAGCTGCCTTCTGCTGAGTCAGACCAACCATCTATCTCAGTCTTGTCTACTGGTAGCAGCTCTCCAAAGTTTCAAGCAGCAGGGCATCTTGAATCCGGGACCTTTCGCATGCAGAGCCAGTGCTCTTTCATTGAGCTGCAAACTATCCCCTGCAGGCCACACCTGCACTTAGCCCATTCTTTACTGGAATTTTAGGGTTTTTAACACCCTTCCCGCCTCCTCCATCTGCCTTGGGGAGTATAAATTGACATTGCAGATGGGCAGCCTGCCCAATGCTTAATCTGATGCATGCCTTAGACACAGCACCTTTTTCCAAACGTGGGGATGTCTGGAGGAAGGGATCCTGGAAAGAGATTGGGTTGTGGTCAACTTAAGCCCTACTCAGAGAGCAGACTCTTTGAAATCAGTGGACTGCAGTCGGTTGTGGCCATTCAGTGCAATGGTTGGGGCTGATGGGAGCTGTGGTGCAAAACATCCAGTTGGCAAAGCCTGTCCTGTTGTGTCAAGCCCAGATGCAGCCTGTGGTAGGTTCTGGAATGGCCAGACGAATGATAGGATTTATGTCCTTTGGGGGACTGGGCATGGAGGCAGAATTTAATGCCTTCAACAAGGCTTATCTGGCTAGTAATCCAATTAGCAACACTGGCCTTCAGATCACCCTGTTCGCTGTTGAAACCATGCCTTCACAGCATTCTTAGTTTTTGATTTGTGTTTCAACCTAGGAAGGTACAAAGCATCTTCTATGCTCTGTGTGCGTCCATGATCTGCCAGCTTTGTCTTCTCTGACCAGGGATTATACTTTTCTTTAGGACAGGCAGTGGTACAGACTTGAAACCAGGTGTCTCTTGTTTTTGCTGTGGCCCTGTATCCTTTAACAACCGCAGAGCAGGCAATAATTCAATGGGTGCTGCCACATCTTGCTGGCATGGGCATAAAACAGATGAAAGCTATACCTATGAGTTTCTGCCTGTCACACAGATGTGAAATTCATGGGGGTCTTGACAGGAAGGAACAGTTGGCAACCCTACTTTCTTGTGGGTTTTACTGGTATGCTTCAGCTGAGAGACTCAAGTTTGGATTCGTAGGAACATAGGAGAGAAGTTGTCTGCTCCCAGCGGCTCTTTGGGATCTGAGACAGAGAAAGGTCCTTCCCATCATCTGCTACCTGATACCCTTAACTGGAGATGTTGCAGATTGAACCTAGTGCCTTCTTGGTACAGCACACATCCTCTAGTGTGAAAGAGCTCTTGCGCTGAATTCAGCTTAGTTGTACTCAGAGCAGCCCTATTGAAAATAATGGACCTAATTTAATAATGCTCATTGATTTCAATGTGTCTACTCTGAGCAGGATTAACATTGGATATAACCTGCGGTTTTTTTCATGCAAGACTCTCAGGGCTCCTCCAGACTCTGTATTTTGCAGGGGGGATCAGGTGTGTAGTAGAAATTTAGGTTTGCCCTAGTTCAACAAATCCACTTCAAGAAAAAATGAGCAGACTTTTTGCAGTTAGGAAAAGTGCAGGATGAACAATAGCTTAATAGGAAGACATATAAACACCCCGCAAGCAATTTAGAATTCATTCAGGATGGATGTTTATTGTCATTTAACCTCTCTGCAAAGAAATTGGTGCAAATGCTCTAAAAAGGTTTAACACTGGGCATTTCCAAGTGATGTATTTGTTGAGCATTCGTCCTGATTTGTTTGCAAAGATGTTAGATGACATTACATCAAAGAAAATATTAACCCACACTTTTTGGTGTGTGTGTTCTGTCACTTTCCTTATCACGAAAAGCCTGATTTTTTGGGGGAAGTGGGTTTGTTCTGCAGGACCGCCTAGGTAGCTATAATTATGCAACCTGAATTTTCTGGTATGTGGTTGAATCTGAACATGGCAATAGTCTATCATATCTCCTCTCAGTCTCCTGTTTGCCAGGCTAAACATACCCAATTCCTCCAACTGTTCCTTATAAGGCTTAGTTTCCAGACCCTTGATCATCTTGCTCTCCCTCCTCTGCACACATCCAGCTTGTCAACACCCTTCTTAAATTGTGGTGCCCAGAAGTGGACACAGTCTTCCAGCTGTGGTTTGACCAAGGAAGAACAGAGCAAGACTTTGACCTTCCTTGACTGGGACACTATATTTCTTTTGATGCAGCCTAGGATAGTATTAGCTGTTTTTGCTGCTGCATGACACTGTTGACTCATGTTAATCATGTGACCTACTAAGACCCCCCAGATCCTTTCCACATGTACTACTGGCAAGCCAGGTGTCCCCATCTTATGTTTGTGCATCTGGTTATTCCTGCCTAAGTGTAAAACCTTACATTTGTCCATGTTGAAATGTTTTGGCCCAGTTCTCCAATCTGTTAAGGTCATCTTGAATCCCAATTCTGTCTTCAGTGGCATTGGCTACCCCTCTCCGTTTGGTGTCTTTTGCAAATTTGATTAGCGTTCCTTCAATACCTTCCTCAAAGGTCATTTACAAAGATGTGGAACAAAAACAGGCTCAGGACAGAATCCTTTGGCACTCTAGTTGTCTCTTTTTTCCAGGATAGCGTGGAACTGTTAGTGAGCATTTTTTGGGCTTGGTCAGTCGACCAGCTACAAATCCACCTAATAGTTACCTCATGCAACCCACATTTTACTAGCTTCTCTGCAAGAATATAACGGGGGACTTTGTCAAAAGCCTTACTGAAATCAAGATGCACTATGTCCACAGCATTCCCCTGATCCACCAAGCTTGTAACTCTATGAAAAGACGAAATGAGATTTGTCTGGCATGACTTGTTTTTGAGAAACCCATGCTGGGCCTTAGTAATCACAGCATCCTTTTCTAAGCGCTCACAGATCGACTGTTGAATTATCTGTTCTAGGACCTTCCCTGGTATCGATGTCAAGCTCACCAGTTGGTAGTTCTTCTCCCCCCTTTTTGAAGATGGGAAGAACATTTGCCCGCCTACAGTCTGCAGGGACCTCACCTGTTCTCCAAGAATTCTCAAAGATTAGAGACAGAGGCTCTGAGATTACATCCTCAAGCTCCTTTAGTACCCTGGGGTGCAGCTCACCAGGCCCTGGAGATTTGAATTCATTTAAAGTTCCCTTGCCACTTATTTTCCCATCTTGTGTTGCAGTTTCCTCTTTGCATTATTTATTCTATTATCTCTAGGCTGGGGATTGCTTTCCTTTTGGGTGAAGACAGAGGCATAGTAGGTGTTGAGCAGTTCCACATTCTCTCTGTCACCCAATATCATTTCTCCATGCAAGGGACTTGCTTGTTCTTCTTGCTTCGAACATAGCCGAAGAAACCTTTATTATCATTTTTAACCTCTCTGGCAAGCCGGAGCTTATTCTGAGTTTTGGCCCGCCTGACCTGACAGTAAGAGCTGTTCGACAGTGGAATTTGCTGCCAAGGAGTGTGGTGGAGTCTCCTTCTTTTGAGGTCTTTAAGCAGAGGCTTGACATCCATATGTCAGGAGTGCTCTGATGGTGTTTCCTGCTTGGCAGGGGGTTGGACTCGATGGCCCTTGTGGTCTCTTCCAACTCTATGATTCTATGATTCTATGACCTTCTTCCTGCAACAGTTGGCTACTCGTGTATACTCTTCCTTCGTGATTTTTCCTTCCTTTCATTCCATTCCATTGCTGAGATATAAATAACACCCTCGGCAGTGGAGTCAGGCTTTAGTGTGTTTGAGGTGGGTGTACATGGCATTGTTAGTTAAACGATTAAGGCACCAACCTCAAGAAGGCCCCGTGCTGTGCCCCAGCCCGATTACTTTCCTGGGGGTGTCTTTTAAGAGTTGAGCACTTTTTATTTTTTGCAGTTTACAGTGGTACCTCGGGTTAAGTACTTAATTCGTTACGGAGGTCTGTTCTTAACCTGAAACTGTTCTTAACCTGAAGCACCACTTTAGCTAATGGGGCCTCCTGCTGCTGCCGCGCCACCAGAGCCCGATTTCTGTTCTTATCCCGAAGCAAAGTTCTTAACCTGAAGCACTATTTCTGGCTCAGCAGTCTGTAACCTGAAGCGTATGTAACCCGAGGTACCACTGTATTTTCATCCCTGCTATCAAACTCCCCCCCCTTTTTTTTAAGACAACTGATTCCTTCAGCTTAATGGATGTTCTGCAGGAGTCCAGCACCTTTAATTAGCACTTCAAAATGCCAGAAACACAATGACAGGTATATTTAAAGGCCTAGTCAGGAAGTCATCTTCAGATTTGGGGTTGAGCTGGAGCCAACAGCACTGCCGCTGACTCCTTTGCATGCAAAATACCTCTTCGGCCCCCTCCCCTCTTCCCAGCCTGAGAATTTTGGCAGAGTTCTCCCTGGCTATGCACCTCCTCAGTTGTTCAGCCCTTCTCTCTTTTGCGTCTCTGACTGTGCTTGGAGGTGGGGAGGAGAGCCATCAAGCATTATTATTTTCTTTTAGAAATAATAATTGTTGTCTTTTGGAGAGAAGGGCAAAACAAAGGAAGCCACAGCAGAACCAATGGAAGCAAAACGTAAAGTGAACAAAGGACCAAACTGTGGCAGGTTGTGGTGTTGCACTTTCCAAAGAACGTAGACAAATTGGACCAGGTTCAGAGGAGGGCAGTGAATGCGGAGATGGACATGGAAAGGCCGTCCCTTGAGGGAGGTGTGAAGGAGCCGGGTGTGTTCAGCATGCTGAAAGGAAGGCAGAGAGGGGGACAGGATAGCCCTCCTCAGATACCCAAAGGGCTGCCCCATCAATGATGACAAAGGCATGTTCCTTGATGTTGGTCCAAAGGGTAGGTCTGCATCTTGTGTTCCAGGAGAAATGTCCATTGCCAGTGAAGCCGATGGCCTAGAGAGCTAGGAGGGCAGGTGGCCTCCTCTCCTCCGGAGGTCTTCAAACCATTCTAGCTTTGGGTCACCTGCCATTAGCAGAGGAACGTGATGGATCAGGGGCAGTGTTCGAAATTAGCTAGGCGCATTTTGCACCTGGCTTTCAGCCACTCGGAACCAAGTGATGATGCCTGGGCACCAGGATGGCACCTGACGTCTCTGCCACCTGGGGGTTATTGGATCTAGACTGTTTTCACACACTAGTACCCCATCCTGTAGTATTCTATCAGTTATATTTTATCTGCACAATCGGAATGAATTTCGGGAACCCAAATGCTTTTTCTGTGCAGCCAGAGCAGGAGCAGTCGCCATTAAGAAAAAGAGGTCGGAAGAGGCCGATATATATGTGGACTGTCCTTGGATCAAGGGACTTTTCTTCTTTAAGTTCTCAAAGTTCTTAACTGAGGCTCAAGGCTGTCCTCTGAACTAGCCAGATGTTTAAATGAGAATCAATCACAGTCAGTCCATCATTTGAAAAATAAGGTTTTAGAGCGCCCTTGCCCCAAAATAGCAACTAGACATTCCGTTTTTGTGTTCAAGTTCAAGTAGTTTATTACTGTCATAGACCAGCATAAGCAAAACATCTAAATAAATAGTATAACAGTATGAATCCAATAATTATTAAATAAATAGGAGCAAGAACCAAACGTAGATTTAAACATATACATACAATACTTAATTAAGCATAGATAATGGGTGAGTAAAAATTTAGAAGAAAAATTAAAAGATCAGTTAACACAGCTATATGGGGTGGGCTTCAGAAGTGCAGATGTAACAATATGGGCCTTCAGTTTAGGATTGAATTGCAGCATAGACCATTCTTTGTCAAGTATCTATCATGGCGACTGAATATGTGACTTTTGGGCTCTCGTCCTGTAGTAATAGGGAGATGTTGTGTTGTTCTGAACGCCCAGGAAACTTATATAAGATGGGTTGGATAAACCTAGTTCGTTTTTGTGATTGCAACCTTGGTTTAAGGAGTCATTTGGCAACTATCTTAGATATCGGAGTTTTGAACACTGATCAGGGGTCTGTTTCTGTTTGAGCGGCCCATTACATTGAGCGGCCATCGCCACCCTGTTGCCCCTCCAGAGTTTTAGTCCAAAGCAGCTGTAGGGCACCAAGTTGGCATTGCCTTGAGTGTAATAATGTCTTGGGGGCCGCATGCTGGTGGTGGGAAGGGCCAGATCCAAAAGTGAACAGGGAGACCTGTTCCTTCGCTCTCTGGTTTCTTTATATCGGTTGCTGGGCATCGCAAGTGGGGAGGAAAGGTCTCTTGCATTTGGGACCTGCCTTGAGGCATCTTGTTGGCCACCGTGAGAAGACTGTGATGGGCCATTGGCCTGATCTAGCAGCTGCGCTCTGCTTAATCTTCTTAGGTTCTCTCCATGGCCTTCTTTGGACAGTTCGCTCCTGCTTGCCGTTCCTACGTCAGCCTGGCCAATGCTCAGGAGTTAAGTTGTGGGTGAACATATCAGACAACACAGAGATTCTTCAAACAGCTCTTGTTTATTCACAGGCCAGAACAGAACTGAACTGAAGGGTTCAGCCAGCCTTCTTATATGGAGCTCCACTAGAACGCAACAGTAACCACTTTCTGTAACTATCCAATCACTGAACGTCACTTTCAATCCCTTATTTGCATATGTGGACCTGAGTGAAAACTATCTACAGTATCCCCCTGCTGGCCCAGGGTGAGAACTTCAGTACATAACACCAGGGATGATGGGAGTTGTACTGTGGCAACATCTGGGTGGCCACAGGTTTCCCCTATCATAATATGGCAAAGTTGCAATGGGTGGGGTGGGGCTTTCTGAAAGCCAGTTCTCTCCTCCCCTCAGGACAAGGATGGACCTCAGTGAGCTCTAAGGTGGCATTTGAGGTGGAGGGGAGCCCAACTCAGCTAGGCCAGAGGTTTCCTTGCCACCGATGGAAAACATAGCAAGATTTCACATCTTCCGCTGGGTATTGCCCCAGCTGGCCTGACATTTGCTATGGGAGAACAGATTGAGAGGGGTGGAGTGAGAACGAAGCACAAACATGCAGGGGTGCAGGACGGCACATGTGTTGTGGGGGGGGGGAGAGCTGTACCTGACTGCAGCCCTCTGGGATCCTACTTTTTATGGTGTTCCCTGAAGCAAACACAACAGCCATACAAAGCCTGGATGAGCCTAAAGAGATAGTATTATTATGTGCCCCAGAGAGTGGCTCTGGAATCTGTCGCCCCCCCCCCCAGTGCTTCAGTCTAAGTTCTGGTTAAAGGAGTGCCCCTGACCATGCCAAAAGTGCTTTTCCACCTTCTTGCTGGAGAAAGGGCTCCCAAGTCACCCTGAGCTCTGAAACCTTTCCTTTCCCCACTATGAGAAGGTCAGGTCTTCATTGCCGCCCTCTTAATTGTGGCTTGCAGGGATCCGTGCATGTTGTTTGAATGAAGTAAGCAAAAAACAGTCGCTATAGAATGAAGGCAATTATGCCTCCCTGTGGCCAGCAGTTGGGCATGATGTCTCACCCATGCTGGAAACAATAAGAATGTTGCATCATTCATATATATATATATATATATATATATATATATATATATATATATTCATTTCCTGTGAGAAGCGGTTCAAAGGGGGCAAAGCGGGTTCTAAAGATAGATAATTCATTCTTGTTCCCATGCAGAAGAAGGAAAGGGTAAAGCAAAATCTCAGTGCTCTGTCGATGTCCCAAATCCTTTTTGTTCCCAGGGGTTTGGAGGGAGGATTGTCTTCGTTTTGGAAAATTGCAATGCTACAGACTCAAAATCACGTAGGATGGGTCCTGTTTCCTTGGCAGGGGTCAGCATTGTTTCAACAGCAACTGGACGGGTTGCAGCATTTTGCTGGCAGGAAGAAGATCTGACAGGCAAAGCTGTACCTGTGGGATTTCTGCCTGCCCTACATTTTATATTTTTAAGGGGGGAAGGAGAGCTCAAAGCAATTTACAGCCGACATTGAAACATCAAGTGAAACAATCCAGAATGAAACATGACTGAAGAAAGTCAAATATGAAGTCAACATTCAAAGCAACATAATTAACAGGAAGCTAGAATATTGTCTTAAAGGTTTCAAAAGAAGGCGTTGCAATGTAGGTCAGCTACAGAATGCACATTTATCGCAGCAAAGTTAACGGAGGGGGGGGAGCCTTTAAACCTTTGAAGAGAAAACAAATATAACATGCACATTTAAAACAGCATAATTAGCAAGAGAATAAAACATTATCGTAAGCATAGAACATATCTGCTGCTGTTGTTGCCAGTCCTGCCAGTGGTAGTTCATGGTAGCTGGTGGCTGTGGAAGTCCAGACTCAGTGAGCTGGGTCTCTGACCTCTTCAGCAGCCTCCGTTTCTGTAGCTCCGTCACGGCAGGGAGCGAGTCCTCCAGGATTCACAGCCAAGTGAAAGAAGTATTGAATATTGAACAGCTCTTACTCAGAATCTCCTTTCTTGTAACTTGAAGCCATTGGTTCAAGCCCTACACTCCGGAGCAGGAGGAAACAAGCTTGCTCCCTCTTCCATGTGACAGCCCTTGAGATATTTGAAGAAGGCTATCATATCAAACCTCAGAGCCTAGGACTTGTTGATCAGAAGGTCAGCAGTTCGAATCCCTGCGACGGGGTGAGCTCCTGTTGCTTGGTCCCTGCTCCTGCCAACCTAGCAGTTCGAAAGCACATCAAGTGCAAGTAGATAAATAGGTACCGCTCTGGCAGGAAGGTAAACGGTGTTTCCGTGCGCTGCTCTGGTTCGCCAGAAGCCGCTTAGTCATGCTGTCCACATGACCCAGAAGCTGTACGCCAGTAAAGCGAGATGAGCACCGCAACCCCAGAGTCGGTCACGACTGGACCTAATGGTCAGGGGTCCCTATAATATCTCCTCTTGGTCTCCTCCCTTCCAGGCGTACAGCAAACCTTGGTTGCAGCTCATGGCTCATCTGGAGCAGAAAACAAAACCACCACCCCATGAGCCTGGGTTAGGGAAACCTGCTTAGCCAAATCATCGAACCGGTCATAGTTGGGCTTAGGGTGCAAACCCTGCTGTATTTTGATATTGTGTTTTGGGGCCCTCCGGATTGGGGGTTGTCGTCTTTGGAGGGTGTCATCTGAAACACATCACTGATGAAGTAATAGTGCATGGGTAGGCAAACTAAGGCCTGGGAGCAGGATCTGGCCCAATCGCCTTCTAAATCTGGCCTGCAGATGGTCCGGGAATCTGCGTGTTTTTACAAGAGTAGAATGTGTCCTTTTTAAAATGCATCTCCGGGTTATTTGTGGGGCATAGGAATTCATTCATTCCCCCCCCCCCAAAAAAATATAGTCCGGCCCCCACAAGGTCTGAGGGACAGTGGACCGGCCTCCTGCTGAAAAAGTCTGCTGACCCCTGGAATAGTGCATCATTGGTGGGTTTCTAACTGGACCACCCACCCACAATTCCACCGCGTTAGTGGTTCTGTGATGCTTAAAAAAGTAAAGGACCCCTGACAGTTAAGTCCAGTCGCGAACGACTTTGGGGTTGCGGCCCTCATCTCACTTTACTGGCCGAGGGAGTTGACGTTTGTCCGCAGATAGTTTTTCCGGGTCATGTGGCTACCATGACTGAGCCGCTTCTGGCGAATCCAGAGCAGCCCACGGAAACACCATTTACCTTCCCGCCGGAGCGGTACCTATTTATCTACTTGCACTTTGACGTGCTTTCGAACTGCTAGGTTAGCAGGAGCAGGGACTGAGCAATGGGAGCTCACCCTGTCGCAGGGATTCAAACCGCCGACCTTCTGATTGGCAAGCCCAAGAAGCTCAGTGGTTTAGACCACAGCGCCACCCGTGTCCCTCTGTGATGCTTACTCAAGGCTATTACACCATTGTCTCCTGGAGGGGCCCCCCCTTGCCCTATAGCGCAAAAAGAGGGACAAAGAAATAAACAGGAACATGTATACAGTGGTACCTCAGGTTAAGAACTTAATTCGTTCTGGAGGTCCGTTCTTAACCTGAAACTGTTCTTAACCTGAGGTACCATTTTAGCTAATGGAGCCTCCCACTGCCACCGTGGCGCGATTTCTGTTCTCATCCCGAAGCAAAGTTCTTAACCCGAGGTACTATTTCTGGGTTAGCGGAGTCTGTAACCTGAAGCGTCTGTAACCCGAAGTATCACTGTAATATAAAATGTTACAGGATTTCAGCAGAAGGCACTTGGACATGCATGCACCAACTGGAAATCAAGCAAGTATGTCTACCCCAAACTTTGGCATGTGCAAAACCGCAGTGAAAGTGCCCTGATACCATCACGAGCACAAATGCTCATAAATGCACAATTAAAAGGACGTCTTTTAAGGGTGTATTTTGTTGCTTGGTCATGTCACTTAAAATGCGGAATTATTATTATTAAATTTTCAGTAGTATTCTTCGGTTTTGAATGAGTAATGTGCATAGCAGTTGTCATAACGATTCCCTTTCTGTTAGGATATATGCAAACCGGTTAGAGATTTCCCTGTAGGCAAATGTCTGATCCCTACAGGGGGAGATGGTGGGAGCTTTCATGTAGCTCTTCTAAGTCAGATATTTGGGTTCCACAAGGCCTTGGGAGGAGAATGAGGGTCCGGTATGTTTTTGGCAAGGCTATGGGCCTGGGGGTCAGGACACCTGGGTCTTTCTGAGACCGTGGGAGAAAAATGAGTTCTGACAAGTTTCTTAAAGCAGTGGGGTGGTACATGTGTCTCGTTTTGCAATCCACCTCCGGCAGGTGGTGACGGACTCCACTATCTGGAAGGGAGGAATGGAATAATAGCTATTAACTGAGGTTCAGAAGCATTCCTGTAGTTCGGGGGCGGGGGAACCTGTAGCTCTACAAACGTGGCTGGACTCCGTCTCCCATCAGCCCATCAGCAAAGCCGATAATCAGGGTTCCTCACTCCTGCTGTAGCCTTTATGTTCCAGTGTAGAAGGGGAGTGGTATGCAGTGGTTAGAGGCGATCTGTGGGCATTGGGCCCTCCCGATTTGCTGTCACCTTTCTCCAGCCTCTCTGAGAGGCCCGGGGCGGTGACTGTGAACGGGCTCTTGCAGCGCATTCTAAAACCAGGTCACCTTTGCAGGAACCTTGTCCTGTGTAATCATTGGCAGTAATCTGAGCCCAGGTAACCTGGCACGGAGGAGCCGGTGGACGGCAGGTAATGGATACTTCTTGGGACTAGGCAGGTAGCCAGTCCTCCTTGTTTTCACCTGAATGGGCAAGTCCAGCTGCCGCCTAAAAGGCAGACTAGCTGGATGGTTGCAGTGGTGGCTATTAATAATACTAGCAATAATGATTTTTTTCAAACTTGCTAGCTGCTTTTTAAAAGCCCTTGCTTTATTTGGGACTCACAAGGACACCGCTTCCCCATTTTCCAGGAGTTGAGGCTAAGAGAGGGTGGGTGACTTGCACAAAGCCCCTGACAGAGTCAGGATTTGAACCCGGGCCTCGCAGGTCTTTCGGACCCACTGTGGATAATAAGTGGCCTCAAAGAAACGAGGCTGGCTGAGGTTGATGGAGAATGAACTCCCAAGTAGCTGTGCCTGGGGACTGCATCCAAAGATTTGAAAAACAAAAATTCTAAGCTCCTTCTGCCTGGGTGCTCTGAAATGTGGCAACCGGCATTCAGGAATTTGAAAGATTTCTTTCTCCAGTCCAGTCTCTCTTCTCTCCCCCTCCCCACAAGGCCTTTCCTGCCTCTTAATTCTGACGTGCAAATTAATCAGCTTTCATCTTTGCTGCTGCCTCCCTGCCATCCTGCCTTTTTCCCTTGAGGATTGTGTTTGAATTTCTAGGTTTCTCTCCTGGAAATTCAGGATAGCAAATTGGCAGAACTCTAAGCCCCCTCCAGACAACCCTTTATTATTGTGCATACACAACTGTTTGTGCTCAGGGTGGTATTGGGATGGTTATAAGCAATCCCCCCCCTTTCGATACTGTTTGCATCTGTGTGAAAGGTTCAGGGTGGCTTCGTTTGCGATTGGTGCATATCTCATTATCTCCTGCTGAAAAATTTGCAGCTTTTCGTACCACAAATATTCTGGAGAATTGACTTTTTGGTTCTGCTTTGCACTGTTGTAGTGCAAGAGAGGCCCTTCAGACAGCAATAATACAGTGACAATAGGCTTACATTGCAAAACGACTCTCAAAGCTGAACGCCGTGTGGACAGTCTGGTCTAAATCCGCCACTGTTGTTGTTGTTTAGTCATTTAGTTGTGTCCGACTCTTCGTGACCCCATGGACCAGAGCACGCCAGGCACTCCTGTCTTCCACTGCCTCCCGCAATTTGGTCAAACTCATTTTAGTAGCTTCGAAAACACTGTTCAACCATCTCATCCTCTGTTGTCCCCTTCTCTTTGTGCCCTCCATCTTTCCCAACATCAGGGTCTTTTCCAGGGAGTCTTCTCTTCTCATGAGGTGCCAAAGTATTGGAGCCTCAGCTTCACGATCTGTCCTTCCAGTGAGCACTCAGGGCTGATTTCCTTCAGAATGGAGAGGTTTGATCTTCTTGCAGTCCATGGGACTCTCAAGAGTCTCCTCCAGCACCATAATTCAAAAGCATCAATTCTTCGGCGATCAGCCTTCTTTATGGTCCAGCTCTCACTTCCATACATCACTACTGGGAAAACCATAGCTTTAACTATACGGACCTTTGTTGGCAAGGTGATGTCTCTGCTTTTTAAGATGCTGTCTAGGTTTCTCATTGCTATTATTCCACCAGCAACACATTGTGGGAAATGCCTGCAAGAAACCCACCAGTCTGGGATAGCCCTTAGAATTGGGATGAGGAGAGGAGGAAAGGTTGGCTCAGAGAGGAAAGGGCTGTGGGTGCATTTTGCAAGCTAGCTTTTGCGTGCCCCTGCTCTGATCGCCCAACTCCCCCTCCCTGGCCCTCCGGCGCTCTCTCTAGCTGCGCATGGATTTATCGAGGGACAGGGAGCTGTCAAGTTTCCACCTCACCCCTGAGGCTCGTGCTCATCGATCGGGTGAAGTCTGTGGCCTAGATTCCAGTGAAGGGCAGAGAGGTTTAGTGGCTGGTGCACTGGGAGCCAGGTGCTGCAACTCTCGGCTCTGAAAGGGTGAGTGGGTAGTGGGTTCGAGGAGATGGGGGCAGGTTCCACATTTTTAATTAAGTTTTCCATTCAGTCCTTAGTTCTGGATTTTCAGACGGTGGAAATGGAAGTTGGTTAGGGTGGAAAACAACAGGAGGAGCCTCCTCTCTCTCTCTCTCTCTCTCTCTCTCTCTCTGCTGACAACTTTGATTGAGAAAGGAAGTCAATTCGGTTCACCCACCTTTCGATCAGCCTCTCTCATGGAGGCATTGGTGGCGGTTGAAATAGGCCGTCTGCCCTGCAGGAGTAAGACCTCTCAGAGGAGTCTGCCCTTGTTAGCTATCCTGCTTTCTGGGTTCCGAGTTCAAGGTGATGGGTGTGATCTAAATTTTCTCTTTGCAGCCATGGGTCTGCCCCTGCCAGCCTCTGAGCTCTCAGCAGTTTCATGTGTAGCCTGTTGCAATCTCTGAGACCCATGGAGAAACCACCCCTTTTTATTTATTATAGACAGCCTTGTTTTGGGGGGTACCCTTCCCTAGTAAATCACAGTCCTTCTGGAGCTCTAAACTAGAAAATGCTTTGAAAAAGCAGCACTTTAAAAGCAATCCAGAATGCAGTGCACATGAACTGAAAGCTGCTTGAAATGAAAAGATTGTAGAATCATAGAACTCTAGAGTTGGAAGGGACCCCGGGGGTCATCCAGTCCAGCCCCTGCAATGCAGGAATCCATCCTCCAAGGACGGAGAGTCTACCACCTCCCAAGGGAGTTATTTCCACTGTCAAACAGTTCTTACTGTCAGAAAGGTCTTCCTGATGTTTAGTCAGACTCTCCCTTCTTGTAACTTGAATCCATTGGTTCAAGGCCTTCCCTCAGAACAAGAGAAATCAAGCTTGCTCCATCTTCCATGTGACAGCCCTTGAGATATTGGAAGATGGCTGTCGTATCTCCTCTCAGTCTCTTTTCCAGCCGTAGAGCAAACCTTGGTTGCAGCTCATGGTTTGTCTGAAGCAGAAAATAAAACCACCCCCACCCCCATGAGCCTGGGTTAGGGAAACATGCTAAGCCAAATCATTGAACCCATCATAGTTGGACTTAGGGGAATGTGTGAACCCTGCTGTATTTTGATGCTGTGTTTGGGGGGCAGGAGAAGACAAGTGGGAACTTTCCCACTTTCCCTGAATGGAGGTTCTGAGCAACGAGCTCTTCTTCAGAAATAAACGCAGCAGAGAAGAACTGAGGGTAAAAGCAGGTCCAGCGACAATGGTGGAAGACCAGAATGAAATGGCCTCGCGTGAGGAGCAACCAGAAGGGAAGAGGTGTGGTTGGAGGAGAGCCTCCAGCGTTGTCAAAACCACACACATTTAAACTTGGGGAGTAAAAGCCCAAAGGAATGCCCACACCTAAGATGGGTTTTTTGCACTGCTGTTCTGGATCTTTGAGCCTTCCACATTAGCAGAAAAGATGGGCAAATGCAAGGCACAGAGCAATGGTTGTGAAAGGACGATGGTGTCCTCTGAATGTCCCATTTGGGTTGGCAGGAACACCAGGGCTGGTCCAACGGTGATGCAGCTGCCTCAGGCATCAGACACTGAGTATGAGGAGTAGCCAGAGTTGTCAGTGCCCCATGGCCTGCCCTGTGCCCTCTTTGCCAGCCTGCTGCCCTCAAGTGCAGGGAAAGATGTTGGAGTAAGATTCCACTGCCATTCCAGTTGGCTCCTGTATGTGCCCTGGAGGAGGGAGCCATCTTGTCCTTCGCCTCAGGCAGCAAAATGTCTTGAGCTGGCCCTGAGGAACACAGTGTAAGGGACACTATAAAACACTGAAAACACACTGTCACCCACCCACCAACATTTTATGGTTCATTTGTGCTGGTTTGCCATTGACTTCGGCTCCTACGTCTAACTTCAACGGAATAATTTTCTTATGCCTATTTTTATACCCACATTGACTTCTTTTTTTGTCCCTGGTCTGCCCTTGCAACGGATGCCAGAAACACTGACTTTTGCTGCCTCTCTCCAGTATCTCATTTACTTTTTTCAGACTTTAATTCTCCACAGTGCCTGCTTGTACAAAATGGATTCTCTTTTTTAAACAGTTGTGGCAAACCTTTCCTCATGCTGGGCGTTCTGCCCACCAGTACCTTTTAAATCCTCCTCCTCGCGCTCTCTTTGCCAGAAATAGTTTTCCAGCAAGGCCCATTATAAACTTTTCATCGTTAATTGTTACTGCTTAAATTTATTGGTTTTGTCGTACTTATTTCATTAATATATGAAGATGATTTGCAAACACACCACAAAAACCAGCTACAATGGTTTTAAAAAACAGTACAAAAATGAAACTGGAAATAGGTTTGAGAACACCCTTTCATCCAGCTAGAAATGCTTGTTGAAACTAAAATGTCTTCAGTTGCTTCCAGAAAGGACAGGAGGCAGGCACCTGTCATACCTCGACGGAAATGTTGTTCCACAGAACAGGGGCAGCCACGGTGAAAGCCCTGCTCCAGACTTCTGGTATTTTAGAGCTTCAATGAGAAACTCTTCTGCAGACTGCAGTGACCTACTAGGCATATAAGGATTAAGGCGGTCTCTCCCGTGACCTGGTCCTGAGCTGTCGAGGGCCTTGCAGGTTAGTGCAGGCTTCCTCAACCTCGCCCCTCCAGATGTTTTTGGACTACAACTCCCATGATTCCTAGCTAGCAGGACCAGTGGTCAGGGATGATGGGAATTGTAGTCTCAAAACATTTGGAGGGCCGAGTTTGAGGAAGCCTGGATTAGTACCAGAACTTTTAATTTAGCCCAGCAGCCGATTGTCAGCCAGTGCAGATGAGGTACTATATCCTGGCAGTAGTTTCTCCAACAATTAACCCAGCTGTCTCATTCTGCAGTAGCTGCAGTCTCTGGATCAACCTCAAGGGCCGCCTCACACAGAGCACATTGCAGTAGTCCAGCCTTGAGGTTACCAATGCATGGACAACTCTGGTTAAGCTATCCAGGCCTGGCCATAGCTGTCTTGTTAATAGCAGCCTGCCAGCCTGTGAGTTGCCCCATGCCTGCCCCCCTCGTGCACTTATCTCTACAATTTTCATTTGAGCTTGGGGTATCTCGTGCTCTTGCAGTTCCTTCTCTTGGGTCAGGTCTTCCTCCTGCAGTAATTTCTCCTTTGAACTGGATTTCATTTTCATTGTGTCATGAAACCAACACCTTTAGCTAGAGTGGCTGGGGTATAATTATTATTATTATTATTATTATTATTATTAGAGTATGTGAGACGCAATTCTAAAAATGGGATGGCCATTATCATTTGGAGTGATTACACAAAGCAGTTCTTTTTGGTAGCTTTTGACCCCGGTAAATTTTTTAGCCATTGTGTCCTTTGGTAATGAATAGCTTCCATTGCCCTTGATCCTGGAAAAGTTGTATATAGCCCTCATGACTAGTAGCCACAGATAGCCTTATTCTCCATGAGTGAGCCTAATTCTCTTTCCAAGTCATCTGTCTCTCCGTCTTATGAGAGCCAATTCTGTAGTTTAACTACATGCTCTGTGAAGGAGGACTTCCTTTTGTCTATCCTGAATTGTCATTCAGCCTCACTGGATGTCAGCGAGTTCATCGTGATTTTAAACAAGCCATGCAGCTTGTCGTTGTCGTCATCTTTTTCTCATTTCTGTTTAAATCTCCCTTCCAAAGGAGTCCAGGGCAGCAAACACATAATTAAAAGAGCATCATTAAAAAAACATTCTAAAAACAGTTTCAAACAACCCCCATTATCTCAGCCAGTGACTTCAGAGTTGCCAGGAACAGTACCTTTCAACCATCAAACGCCTGAGTGAACAGGAATGCTTTTAAGTTCCTCCTGAAAGTCAATAAGGACGGACACAACCACACAGCATTTACAGCAGAAGCTGCCTTATACTGAACCAGACCTATTTCCCCCCTATCTAGCTCAGTACTGCCTACACTGACTGGCAGCAGCTCTCCATGTTTCAGACAGGGGTCTTTCCAAGCCCACACCTGGAGATGCCACTGGAATAGAATCATAGAATTGTAGAGTTGGAAGGGACCACGAGGGTCATCTAGTCCAACCCCCTGCAATGCATGAATCTTTTGCCCAAGGTGGGGCTTGAACCAACAACCCTGAGATTAAGAGTCTCATGCTGTACTAGCTGAGCTATCCAAGCGACCTTGGGGCCTTCTGCATGCAGGGCAGGTGTTCTTCACCAGGTCCAGCATTACTGCAGAAATGTCCATATTATTTCTCCTGGGCAAACCCTGCTGCAAAAAATTATTTCTAGCCCCTGCAGATAAGTTTACCACTGGCACCCTTTTCTGCAACCACCCAGCAACAACAAAAAGCAGTTTGCACATGCTTAAAGTTACTAATGAAGAATCTCAGCAAAACACCTCCCATTTCTTGTAGGAAATAAGTATAAATCTAATACGTATTTTATTTCTAAATTCTCTGCCTTCTAAATGATGGCAGAGAGAACATTGCAAACTTTCACGAGGGCTAGAATTATGTCCCTTTCCTTCCTTCCTTCCTTCCTTCCTTCCTTCCTTCCTTCCTTCCTTCCTTCCTTCCTAAAAGAAGTCTTAAGATTTTGCCTATGTCAACAGAACAGACTACAAAGTTCAATTCCATGTTGAGCCAGCGAGGGGGGACACTGAGAGCTGTGTGCATTTTGAAAATGAGGCTTGAGCCTTTGTAGAACGACTTGCCACCTGCTGTAGTGGCTCTCCTTCCAAATGTGTGCTGGAGAGGGAGGCAGTTTGTGGCTATTCTGTGCCGAAGGGACCTCACTCTGCGCATGATCGGGAGCACTGGAAGCCCTCAAGATCTGCCTTCATACTGAGCCTCTCTAGGTGCTGGTATGCATTATTTCAGTGGCGTAATGTACTGAAGGCTTATGGTTTTAAACATGTAAGGAGCTCAAAGACCTTTGGGTAACAAGTGGCTAACAAATCAGACTCATAGGATGGAAGGGACCTTCAAAAGTCATCTAGCCTAACCCCCTGCAGTGCAGGAATACAGATAAGTCTAATAGATAAGTAAATAAACAATTCCTTCATGCTACATGCCAGCCTTTGGTAACCTGAAGCCCTACAGCTGTTTTGGACTACATCAGCCATTGTGGTCTGAAATACCTGAAGGACTCTAGCCTTTATTCAGCTGCGAGGTGGCTTCTCTGCCAATGTTTGAAAGCCAGAGGGTGGCATGGGAGCTGCTTCTGTTTGCTGTGCTTGGCGATTCCAGGCCCAGGTCCCAGGAGCAGTTGTGTTGCCCTCTTTCCACAGGACATGGCAAGGAGCTGCTGGAGTCCGTCCAGAAAAGAGCGGCGAGGCGGGTGGGGAGGGGAGAGGAACGATCCCAGACCTGGGACACTTAATCTCCTGTTGTGCGAAGAAAGGTGAACTTGGTGGCTTTCTCTGGTTTCCTCCGTGCTGGTGGGAGTGAGATTGCTGGATGCTCCTTCATTCAGCTGTGGACAGTATGTGTATGTGAGAGAGAGGGTAAGGGATAGCTCAGGGGGCCGGGAACCGGGCCCGGGAGCAGGAAATAAAGTGAAATTGAGAGGACAGCTGCTTTGCTTTGGGTGGGAAGGGAAAGGGGTTTGCTTTGTATGAACATCTCTTTTGGAGCTGCTGAACGCAGGTAAGTCGAAGGATCAGCTGGTGGCAAGTTCCTCTCTCTGCCCCCTCCCCTGTTAGGATTGTGCTAGCAGGTTATTTCTCAATAAAGAGGTTTGGGGGCTCAACTCTGCCTGTATGCCATGTTCTCTGACCTTGAAACCCTTGTCCTCTATTTATGATATTATTGGGGAGGGGGAGAGAAGGGGCACTCAGGGCATCTTCAGATAACCATCTCTGAGATTGTTGCTTTGTTTGTTTTTAAGGGTTTGCTCAGGAGCTTAATTCCCCCCCCCCCCTTTAGTGCAGAGGGGACATGTGAAAAGTGGGGAGGAATATAGTTCTGGAGGCTGGGGAAGAGGAATAACTCCGTAAGGGGGAGCACAGTTTGGATTGGGGGAAAATGAGGACGAGAGGCAAAATTAGGCTTTTGAGAAGAGAAGGCAGGACTTGGAGCGGGAAGAGTGTTTCGTGGCATTTTATTTTTTTACTTCATTTGTAGATCTTCAGCTACCGCATAATGTTCAGAATCAAATGTTGTATTGGATGCCAGAGTACATATTTCATACGCTCCAACATTTCTCCAGTGAAAACAGGGGTGTCCTGTTCCATTATTTGTTTGTTTGTTAATTATTTTATACCTCACCCATCTGACTTTGTTGCCCCAGCCACTCTGGGTGGCTTCCAACGTATATAAAAACATAATGAAACATTAAACATTAAAAAGAATTCCCTATGCAGGGTTGCCTTCAGGTGTCTTCTAAAGGCTGCATATTTACTTATCTCTGTGGCTTGGGGGTCGGATAATTCCATCCCCTCCAACATTTCTCTGATGAAAATAGGGACGTCCTAAGGAAAAGCGGGACATTCCAGGATCAAATCAGAAACTGGGACAGCAGCTGTAAATCCAGTGGGACTGTCCCTGGAAAATAGGGACACTTGGAGCGTCTGATATTTATGGGTGGGTGAAGCATTTATTTTATTTACCATGTTTGTTCTCAGTGGGTGAGCCTGGCCCCCACACTCTGTAGACACATGACTCCCAGTGTTTCCCATGAAATTCTACTCAGAGGAGACCCATTGAAATGAATAAACCTACATTCGTCATCCTTCTGAACTTCAAAGAGATCTGAAGGCAGCTCTGTATAGGGAAGTTTTGAATGTTTGATGTTTTCTGGTGTTTTTAAATTTTGCTGGAAGCCTCCCAGCAGTCATATGTGCAGAATAATAATAATAATAATAATAATAATAATAATAATAATAATAATAATGTTTTATTGTTGTTATTGCTGTTGCTGTTATTAGTATTAGTATTATCGCTGTAAGTTTTTAATGAACTTTTCAATTTTTACAAATTTTAAACAACCACCAGAACAAATCTCTCATATCAGTTGACTTCCCATCCACCCTTCCATGGTGCTTATTTTTACCTTACATTACTTATATTTTACCCATTATATACATTAGTTATAAATGATTAAACTGCATTTGGATCCATTCCAGTCCGGCTTCCGCGCTGGTCATGGGACCGAGACGGCTCTGGTCGCCCTAACAGATGATCTCCGCAGGCAGCTGGATCGAGGCGGGTCGGGGCTGCTGATTCTTCTAGATCTGTCAGCAGCCTTTGACATGGTTGATCACGAACTCCTGGACCACCGCCTTGCCGACGTGGGGATCCAGGGCACAGTCCTTCAATGGCTGCGCTCGTTTCTCTCTGGTCGGGGACAGAGGGTGGCGCTTGGGGGGGAATTGTCATCACGCCACTCCTTGGTGTGTGCAGTGCCTCAGGGTGCGATTCTCTCCCCGATGCTTTTTAACATCTTTATGCGCCCCCTCGCCCAGCTTGTCCGGAGTTTTGGGCTGGGTTGCCATCAGTATGTTGATGACACCCAACTCTTATCTGTTGATAAGACCAGATGTCTGGAAGCTGTGGCTGGATGGTTACGTGGGAGCCGGTTGAAGTTAAATCCTTTGAAGACAGAGGTCCTCTGGCTGGGCGGGACGATATGGGATCGAGGGGGCAACTCGCATCTCTTGTGCGGGTGCAATTAGTGCCAGCACCGTCCGTTAAGAGTTTGGGTGTAATCTTCGATACCTCCCTCTCTATGGAGGCGCAGATTACAGCTATAACAAAGGCGGCATTTTTTCATCTCCGCCAAGCTAAGCAGTTGGCCCCTTATCTCTCTCGCCCTGACCTAGCCACTGTGATCCATGCGACGGTCACCTCAAGACTGGATTATTGTAACTCGCTCTACGTGGGGCTGCCCTTGAGACTGACCCAGAAACTCCAGCGGGTGCAGAATGCTGCGGCGAGACTCCTTATGGGGTCTTCGCTGCGAGATCACATTCATCCGGTACTATACCAGCTGCACTGGCTCCCGGTGGAGTACAGGATCAGGTTTAAGGTGCTGGTTTTAACCTTTAAAGCCCTATATGGCCAGGACCCTCGTACCTACGGGACCGCCTCTCCTGGTATGCCCCACAGAGAAACCTACGGTCTGCAAGTAATAACATCCTCAAGGTCCCAGGCCTCAGAGAGGTTAGGCTGGCCTCAACTAGAGCCAGGGCCTTCTCGGCTGCGGCTCCAATCTGGTGGAATGCTCTGTCACAAGAGACTAGGGCCCTGCGGGACCTGACATCTTTCCGCAGGGCCTGCAAGACAGAGTTGTTCCGCCAGGCCTTTGGTCAGGGTGCAGCCTGACTCCCTCCTCTGGCAACCTGCACAGAATTTTGCTTGATTGGTTGCCATCAATTTGATTTAATTAATTTTATAATGAAATATTTTTAGATTGTGTGTCTGTATGATTATTTGATTATTTGATTGTTGTTAGCCGCCCTGAGCCCGGCTTCGGCTGGGGAGGGCGGGATATAAATAAATTTTATTTTTATTATTATTATTATTATTATTATTATTATTATTATTATTATTATTTCTCATCTGATGCTATACTTCCAATCCTGCATACGCTTTAACATAACCGTAATACTTTTTCAAATATTCAAATATTACACAAAACATTTCCATTCTTCAAGAAACTTTTATTCATTCTGTTCTTTAATTCTCAGTTAGTCTAGCCATCTCTTCTTCTTCTTCTTCTTCTTCTTCTTCCCATCAGTGGATCTGCTCTAAAAGGGATTAGCATTGGCTACAATGCCTACAACCTCTTGTCCCTCATATAGCAGTTCCCCTGTGAAACCTTAGTGCCTCTGTTTGAGTTGGATCTGCCACGACTCCTTTATACACAGAGAGAGAGGACTTGTTGCTGACTGCTGTGCTTCCCCTTGCAGGTATCCCCTTCTGCGCAAGGCCGGAGGCCGCTGCCTGCTACCTGCCCTGAGCCTCCATGCCGGGGTGGACTTGCCCCTGCGCTGTGCCTGGATAAGGGCCCCCAGCATAGCCTGTGCCCTTTGCACCGCTGCACTCCAACCTTGAGATGATGTCGCGCAAGAAAGCCATCCTCCTCCTCCTGGCGTTCAGCACAGGCACTTTGCTCCTGCACCAAAGTGCCCACCTCGGCTGGTAGGCGTGGGAGACTTTGAAAAGGCGGGGGCTGGCGCCAGTTCTAGGTTTGGGGGCAGCCTTTGGGCAACACGCTCTTCCCCCTGTCCTCCCTGGGCATGCCCTAGGCCACTGCTCTTCAGATATTGCTGGGCTACAACTCCCATCATCCCTGTCCATTGGCTAAGCCTGTGCTTCCCAAACTTGGATCTCTAGCTGTTTTTGGACTACAGTTCCCATCATCCCTGACCACTGGTCTTGCTAGCTATGGATGATGGGAGTTGTAGTCCAGCAACATCTGGGATTCTGAGTGCACCACCTCCTTGCTGCTGCTGCTGCCGCCACCACCACTGCCCAATTGCATACCTCTCCCTCTGGGTCCAATCCAGACCTCCTCCCAGAGAATGAGGGCAAAGTATGGAGAGTTTTCTTCTCCTCTTCTCTTACCTCTCACTCGCACCAACAGCAAGGAGGAAGAGGCCCAAGAGATTGGGAATGGGGCCCCTATTAGGGCATCGGCATTTGCAGGTGCCCAGTGATGCTGACCCCTGGCACCATTCCAGACTAATACTAACGAGAAAGAAAAGAAGGGAGTGGTGGGTGGGTGTGGGAATGGGCAGCGGGCACTTTTAAGATGGCCTATGATGTCTTACCGGTTGAGGCGAATGAGAAAATTTGGAGGCAGCTCGGGGAGGTTGGGGTGGCAGTCTAGGAGATGGGCAGACAAGCACAGGAGGTGGAAAATGGCATGCTCCTCAGGATGAGAATCCGCCACTCCACCCAGCTGTCCCCAACCTGCCACCTGAGGCACCTGCTTCACCACGCCTCATAATTGGGCCGGCCCTGCAGATGAGATTTGGGTTGGATAATGGACAGGAGAAAGGAGCAGAGCTTTAAAAAAGTGGTGGAGCGGAATTAAAATGAAGGGAGGGCTCAAAATAAGTGGGGGAAGAGGGTGGAGGGTCCGTGAGGGCTTGGGGGTGAGACTAGGAAGCATCTCTGGGCTTGTTGTCATTTCTCTCGACCCCCCTGCCGCTAACCGGACCCCTTGCTTCTGCACCCCGCCACCCAGGTTCCCAAAGTCGGCGCCCTTCAGCTGCGTGCCCCCGTCGCCCCCCCGCCCCAAGCACACTGCCGTGGCCTTCCTGAAGACCCACAAGACGGCCAGCACCACCGTGCAGAACCTGCTCTTCCGCTTTGCCGAGCGCCACAACCTGACGGTGGCGCTGCCTCACCACACCTGCGACCACCAGTTCTGCTACCCGCGCAACTTCTCAGCCCGCTTCGTGCACCCTTACACCCTGCCGCCACGGCTCATCGCCAGCCACCTGCGCTTCAACCGCGAGGAGCTGCACCGTCTCATGCCCAACGACACCATCTACGTCACCATCCTGCGCGAGCCGGTGGCCATGTTCGAGTCTCTCTTCAGCTACTACAACCAGTACTGCCCAGCCTACAAGAGGGTGCCCAACGGCTCCATGGAGGCCTTCCTTGACGACCCTCACCGCTACTACCGCCCCCACGAGAAATACGCCATGTACGCGCACAACACGCTGGTGTACGACCTGGGAGGAGACCCCGAGCACAGCCCTGAAGACCCCACCTACTTGCCGGAGTTCATCCGCCAAGTGGAGGGCATCTTCTCGCTGGTGATGCTGGCTGAGTACTTTGACGAGTCCCTGGTCCTCCTGCGCCGCCTTCTGGCCTGGGACCTGGAGGACATCCTCTACGTCAAGCTGAACATGCGCAGCCCCGAGTCCAAGCTGAACATCACCTCGGCCCGCGTGGCGGCCCAGGTCCACGCCTGGAACGCCCTCGACGCCCGCCTCTACGACCACTTCAACGCCACCTTCTGGCGGAAGCTGAGGCGCATGGGCCAGGACTGTGTCCAGAAGGAGGTGCGCGCCCTCCGCCGGGCCTGCGAACACCTGGCGCGCCGCTGCTTCGGGGGCCAGCCCCAGCTGCGCCCGGCCATGCAGATCAAGAACAAGGAGCTGCGGCCCTGGCAGCCCAGCGCCAAGGTGGGCATCGTGGGCTACGACCTGCCGGGCTCGGGCGCCCCCTTGGACGAACAGTGCCTCAAGCTGGCCATGCCCGAGGTGCAGTACTCCCGCTACCTGCTGAGGAAGCAGAGCCTGAGGAACCGGAGGAGGGCGGCACTCCATCGGCCGCTGCCGCCTCGGGGGCTCCTGCGGCCTCCCCGGCACCCTGTCCCCAAGGCGGCATGAGCTCCCCCCCACCACAGCAGCTGGAAAGGCCCAGGAGGCGGAGGCCCGGTTGGCAAGAGCCCCGGAGAGAAGCTTCCCACCGTCGCCCTGGCAACACCTCAGCGTCCTGTGATGGGCCCTTGCAATACTAGATTAGGCCTAGGCCTCAGCCTTCTTCAGAACCAGGGTGGAGGGGGGCTGGTGATGGCTAGTCCGATTTGGCAATGACTCCCCCTCAGTTTCTCTTTTCTGGGACTTAGGGCTGTGCTTAGTCCTATTAAAACTCAGGGCCTTGGGATCTGGGTGAGCGGGACTTTCCTCCAGGCGCCCTGAGGCCGTGTGTGCGAGCCAAGTGGATTCCCGTCGCTCGGCAACCAGCCCGATTTTTGTTTCTTAAACCCAACTGGGTGTTCCGTTCTGGCCTCATTTCTCCCTTGCTCCAGAGGAAATGCTACAACTGGACCTCGGGGGAAGCTGAGCACATCCAGGCCCCATCCCTTGCTGTTAGAAAGCAGTGAGGGTGGTCTCCCTCCCCGCTTCTGACAACCATTTTCTTCGTCCTCCCCACTATGTACATCCGAGTGCTGAATTCGACCACTTCCGGTTCTGCTCCCCCAAATCCATACTGCATGCCTGCACCCCACTTTCACATCCATCCACGTGGAGCTCCAACCTGACATCTTCTCCCTCCCCTGCCCAAACTTAATTTTATACCTTTATCAGTCTCTCTCTACACCCCACCCCCTTCATGGGACTTGCCAGGATTCATCTCCAGAAACTTGTTTGTTTGTTTTTTGTTTTTTTTTAATGTCCTAGACCTTGTGACATTGTAATACAGAAGATCTCGCTGTGTTTTTCTTGAAGGAGGAGCTGGAGGCCAATAAAACAAACAAACAAACAACACCTGTTTTTGCTGTTCGAATTAAGTGTGTGTGTTTAGAGATACTGTATTTTTTTAATAGAGTGGGTGGGTTCCTCACGTAGGGGATATCAGAGAATTCCCAGGGATAGAGGAGTTGAAATTAATAATGCCTGCTTCATCGTTCCCAAGTCTGGAATGGAAATCAATGCAATGAATATGATTGGTATTGGTTGTTGCTGCTTTCAGTTTACAAATGATATGTGACCAATACCTTCCCCCTGCCCCAAAATTGCATTGCATTTCCTTTGAAATGAATGGGGTGAAATAACATCATAATTATGTAAAATTCTGCCACAGAGGACAGCAAGGTAAATAACTGAGGGTTTTTAAAAAAATGTGTTTCATTAATTTTCACACAGCAAGTACAACAAATAACATGGTTTTCGTCAGGAGGTGAACAGTAGAACGGAAACAAGCTGCATGTGATGAGCATATATCAAAAGGGAAATTGATGCCTCCTTAGGATGCTGGATAGCTCAGTTGGTAGAGCACGGGACTCTTCATCTCAGGGTCATGAGTTCAAGCCCCATGTTGGGCAAAAGATTCCTGCATTGCAGGGGGTTGGACTTGATGGGCCTCTACAATTCTACCTCCCTCTGTGTGGATTTCACACAGGAGGTGTTGGCAACTGTGTCAGCAGGCATCCCCATAGATTTATTTATCTCATTCATGACTCACTTCCTATGAAGCATCTCTGAGCAATTTTGCGGTAAAAACATGCACAATAAACTCTGCATGAAATGATTTCACAGCCAACATGGATGTTGATTAGGATAAAAAAAATCCACGTTAGAAGGCTTGTTGAAATAGGAAGTTCTTTAACAGGCACCAGAATGTCAGTAGAGAGGGTGCCTGCCTGCCTATTCATGGGAGGGAGCCACCACCTTAAAGGCTCGACTCCAACACCATGTGCAATGGAGCTCTTGATGAGATGGTATTTGCAGGAGGCCCTTTCTCTGCAGAGAGCTGTCGGAAGGAGAGGTGTGTGTGTGTGTGTGTGTGTGTGTGTGTGTGTGTGTGTGTACTTCTTCAGTGTGTGTGTATTCTTCTTCAGAACTACCGCTCTGAAGTTCTCAGGGTAGTTCACAAGATTAAAAACTACAAGATAACCTCCATACAGCTTGCAGAAAGAGCAAAAGGGGTCTTTACTAACCCAGATGGAGTTGGTTGAACAACTGCTCTCCGGGATGGATATTCCTGTGCAGTACTTTTAAAAGAAAGTGTCTGTCGGATTGGTCACAAAGTCCTTCCAGCTTCCACTCTCCCATTTCCCTACAGCAGCTTGAGACCAAGAGCACTTCTAAATCATCACTATTGTCAGGTCAGATTCAGCCACGTTGCAGCACATTCGGGTGGTGCAGTTAAAGGTAGATTTGGGGCTCTTTGCAATAAGGGAAGAAATGGGGGGAAATGCTCTGGAAAGAGTGGGCTAACTTAACACTTGCTTGGCACCATGTTGTATAAGCTCCCCAAGAATCAAATCAGAATGAATGCTCAACGAACAGGTCATCTTGAAGTGACCTTGATTTCCCTGGGATAGCTTGAGAACACATTTGAGGGCCATCTCATCAACATGATTTGGTAGCTTCTGTTTCCCCCCTAGACTGTCAGTATTTTCTGCAATTAAAGTGTTATTAAGGGACTCTGTTGCTGTGGCACAATAAACCCACTTTTTAAAAACAGGCATTTTTGCGTTTAGGAAAGTAATGAGGAAATGGACTGAGAAGTGTAGGCGGAGCAAATTATTTTAATAGGAAGGCGTATAAACTCCTCACTAGCAAATCAAGATAACCACCTTGCAAACAAACCAGAATAAATGCTCAATAAAGATCAGACATTAGGTGTTCTTTTTTGGGTGGGATCCAATTGCATACATGTAAATTCAGGCTGTACAATTATAGATGATTGGGAGGTCTTCTGCAACAAACCTGCTTCCCGGAGAGGTCAAACTTCTTGCAACAAGGAAAGAGACTGGAAAGTGTGGGAGAAGACTTGTTTTGATGCAACATCCCACTAGCACATCAGAACGAATGCACATTAAATAGGGAATGTTGTCGAATATATCTGCAAACAAATCAGGATGAGTGTTCAATAGACAGGTAGCCTGGAAGCTTCCATATTTTAATCTCCACGTAGACTATGTGCAAGAACACAAACAGGTCTCTCTCTTTCTGGCTTTTAGCTGGACCTTGCCAGGGGTGAGAGAAAGAGAGAAACTCAGCAGTGACTTGGCTGGCGAGAGGCTGCAGCTTCTTAACAAGAAGATTTATTTGCTAATCCTCCAGAGATCATCCTTGCAGATTGGCCAAGTTAGAAACCTTGTGTGGGGAAGTGAGATGGGTGAAGAAGCACAGGGGAGGAGAGCACATTATTATCAGTTTAACAATCTGCAAAAGATTCCCCCATCGGGATGAGAAACTGGTCACAAGAAACTTGTGGGCCTGAGGCTCTCAATGCCAAACTGGATCGTACCCCACAAACCGAGAGCGAGAGGAAAAGGTAGGATCTGCCCTTCAAATAGCCTGCAGAGGTCAGTTGAGTCCCTCCCCTTCTCTCTGCCCTGTTTCAACCAAGCCATGATCAATTTGCTTCCCATCCCCAATAAATGGCTGATGGCACATTACTTTGTCTGGCCCAGGATGAGCTACTAGTGCAAGCTAATTTTTTTTAACCAGCACCCAACTGCATACCACTTCCATTGTGCCTTTTCTTAGTTTACGAAGAGCTGTAGGCTAATTTGCAAAGAGCATAGTTAGCAGTCTACAGAATGGAGATTTGATGCAGAAAGCCCTTCTAAACAGATTACAGATAGATAGCCGTGTTGGTCTGCCATGGTCAAAATAAAAGAATTCCTTCCAGTAGCACCTTAAAGACCAACTAAGTTAGTACCAAGAACTAACTTAGTTGGTCTTTAAGGTGCTACTGGAAGGACTTCTAAACAGAGACTAGGCTGAAGTGACCTTTATTGCTACAATCTAGAGAAGCTTGTTTCTACAGCTTGCAGTGTTGGGGATGGAGCACTTAAAGCATCTTTCAGCTTTTTTATTTGTGTTAAGAAACAACTGTGATCCAGCAGGGCGGGAGCTCAGTTGGCAGAGCCTCTGTTTTGCATGCCGAAGGTCGCAGGTTCAATCCCCAGGGTCTCCAGGTAGGACTTCTTGTCTGACTGTGTAAGGCGGCTTCCTTTGTTCCTATTTTTGTTCTTTCAGTTTTCAGTTCTCTCTGCTTGCCAGACTGTGTGCTAAAGCTACATTATTAACCTATTTTCTTTATGAACCTCTTCCCTTGAAGCAACCCAAAAGGATTCCCCATACTATAAAAACATACACAGAACAATTGCATATGCAGAAAGCAGCTTAAGCATTTGTGTGTTATACAATTAAGAATACATAGAATTTAAAACACCACTCCAAATGTATTGTTACAAGTTGGGAGGGGGGGGTAAGCTGTATCCGAGGTCCTTCTAAACCCTGGATCCAGCAAGTGTTAAAATATAAGCCAGGCTAGTTTCCTGTATTAAGATGATCACTTGAGAGATGGACCATTAAGAGAACAAAGAAATTGGGCTCTGTGCGAGACAACAAATGAGAGATAGTTAGAAGGGCAAATCCTGAGTTGAAAGTTGAGAGTTTGCCGTGATGTGTGACCTAGGAGCAAGCTGGAGAGCAATGTCTGATGTCTATTTTAATCCAAGGCTGAAGCTCTGGGAGAAACAAGACCCTTTGGGGGTGTTTGTACTGTGAGCCCCTCCATCGTAGGCTGAGGTTGTATATACATGTAAATAAATCATATATCATAAAGACTCCACAGTCTGCTGCGCCTCATTTCCAAAAGGAAACGCGAAGCCTGGGGAAGTGCCTGGAACCCCTGGAATCTGATTCTGCTCAGAAAGTGGTGTGGCGTGAATACATACCGTATTTATACATACCGTATAAAACTAGGCTTTTCCCCTAAAAAATAATGTCAAAGATTAGGGGGCGTCTTATACTCTGGGCCATCTCCCCCCATTTTCTTAAATCTGAGTCCCCCCAAAATAGGGGGCATTTTATACATGGGGGCATCTTATAGACGGAAAAATACGGTGTATATATATATATACTGTATATAGCCAGTAGAGATGCCAACTGGAGGAAATACATTCATTGTTGAAAGAGGAATGTCTCCAAGAAGCACTGAAATAGAAGGCTGACAAAGGACAGGTGCCTCCACATTAAGGGCTCAGTTCTGGCATAGAGCAGGGTGGACTTCCTAGTTGGATGGTAACTGCAGGATGTCCTCTCCAGCCATCCGTTGGATGTGTTGTATTTGCCCTACTTCTCCAAGTGGCGACACATTCCAGGAATGAAGTGCTTACTCAGGTCGGGTTGCCATGTTGCCATATTTGCATTTTTATTTTATGTTCCAAATATCCAGGCTGAGAAGATGTGGAGGCACAGCTGGAAACCTCCAACAGACACCTGGAGTCCACTGCTCCCACATCAGGGCTCCAGAGACATTCCCCTGGCATCCTCTGATACTGTTAACTTGCGGAGCTCATGACAGTACATCTCTTATTGCTGTCCCAACATTCTGCTTCACATGCACACACTTAGATCGTATTCTCTTTAACTGGCGTGGAGGGAGAGTTATGCATTAGGGCTGAGCGATGCCTGGTTTTCAACATTGTGATACATCCTGATGTCTGAAATAAGGATGTAACTATGTAGACGTGAATGGAGTAGTGTCCTGGGAATGGCTACTACTTAGGTGTCTAAAACTGATCCATTTTTTACTTACATTTAACATATTGTTAAAGGGACGCGGGTGGCACTGTGGGTTAAACCACAGAGCCTAGGGCTTGCCGATCAGAAGGTTGGCGGTTCGAATCCCCGCGACGGGGTGAGCTCCCGTTGCTTGGTCCCTGCTCCTGCCAACCTAGCAGTTTGAAAGCACGCAGTGCAAGTAGATAAATAGGTACCACTCCGGCAGGAAGGTAAACGGCATTTCCATGCGCTGCTCTGGTTCGCCAGAAGCGGCTTAGTCATGCTGGCCACACCGGCTCCCTCGGCCAGTAAAGCGAGATGAGCGTCGCAACCCCAGAGTCGTCCGCGACTGGATCTAATGGTCGGGGTCCCTTTACCTTTAACATATTGTTACAACTGTTATATTATAGTACAGAGCAACAGGGGAAGCAGGAATCATGAGATAAGTGATGACCAGCTTCACGGTTTTTCCCATATCACGTTTTTTACCTAGCACACACATTGTAATTTGTGATATATCGCCATGTCAAATATTATGAAACCGTTATCACAATGTGGACTTCAAAGCGATTTTGAATGGTGAGCAATACATCATCCAGCCCTAGTATCCATCTTTCTAGGGAAGCTATGAGGAGGACCATTCAATGAAAGTTTTAGCAGAGTTTTACTTAGTAGCACCTCCATACCTTGTACAACACATTCCACACATATGTCAGGATGAACCTCTATGTTACTAAAACACACTAAAGACATCACAGTTTCTTGCCCAGTTTCTCTCTCTGAGCCCAGAGAAGGTTTCTGCTTTTCAGTTTCCTGCTTCCTTAAAGTTCACAGCAAGCATGCAGTCCAGTTGCCAGATTCCTGCAACTTTACAGTTCTTTGGTTCTTTTATTCAGTCTCTCCTCCTACGTCTCCTCATCTCTCTCTCCTTTTCTCCCTCATTCATAGACAACACTACGTGCTGAGCGGCACAGCAATGAGATAAGGAAGATCACGAGCAATTGCAGCTGCATCTTAATAAAAAAACATGACTGCCCAGCTTATGCAGAACAACACTTTCCTCAATGTAGCTCACCAGTAATGCAAAGCCTAGTCATCAGCAGGGTGCTTTTGAGGGCTTCCCACGAAGCCTTAAGCCTGGGAGATACATGGCACTCTTTATCATCAGATGGCAAGATGCTTACCTTCCCCCACCCTGACCAACCTCTTATAATATTTCCTCCCTCCAAGTTATTTTTGCTACCCTGCTCCACTTTGTGCCTTGCCAGTCATTTTCTTTTTCTCCCCTAGCCCAAAGACGCAAGTGGCTGCACTATGCAGGTTATGGACTGAGCTATGCATGCATGAGAACCAAGCACGGATCCGGAACAAACAGCTGTTGCAGGACTTTGCTGAAGTGGAGGCTCAGTTGGCGGATCTGTCGGCCAAGATAGATGCATTGAGGAAGAGGAGGAGGAGGAGGAAGAGAAGCGATTTAGCCAAGGTAGCCAAGAAAAACGGACAAGGGGGTTGTTTGAAATCAGGTTCACAGAAGAAGAATCCCCATCAATTGCTAGTGGTGGGTTTCCTCTGTGTAGTGTTGCTATATTGCAAGGGCAGGATTAGCAATTCTCATGCATTCAACATCTTGAGAGGCAGACGTTTAATAGGCCCAATTTCCCCCCAGCATGCAGATGCAGTGACGGGTAGAGATCTGTCTGTTGAATTCTTAGGTTTTGGAATTATAGGGTGCAACATATAACTAACAGGTGATATTCATAAATTGGTAGGGATGGCTGCTAATCTAAGGTAGCTTTTAAAAAGAAACTGGATCAAGGTGCAGTATGTCAACGGCCAAAATTAAACCTCCATGCAGCGCAGGAAGGAGTAACCTGTTGCCCTGCAGATGTTGCTGACTATTTGCCATTGGCTTGGGCTGTTACTCCTCATCCTCCCTGCATGGGGATAGTAAGCTGTAGCTGTTGGATCCTAGACAAAGAGGACTTTTGCCATCATAAGAACATGAGAAGAGCCTGGCTGCTGGATCAGGCCAAAGGCCCATCTAATCCCAGTGTGGTGTAGTGGTTAAGAGCGGTAGTCTCGTAATCCGGGGAACCGGGTTTGCGTCTCCGCTCCTCCACATGCAGCTGCTGGGTGACCTTGGGCCAGTCACACTTCTTTGAAGTCTCTCAGCCCCACTCACCTCACAGAGTGTTTGTTGTGGGGGAGGAAGGGAAAGGAGAATGTTAGCCGCTTTGAGACTCCTTAAAGGGAGTGAAAGGCGGGATATCAAATCCAAACTCTTCTTCTTCTTAATCCAGCATCTTGTTCTTACAGTGGCCAGCCAGATGCCTATCACAGCAAACCCGCAAGCCCGACCTGAGCGAAACAGGTGGCCCAGAAACATCCTTTTGAAGGACCCACCTGGGTCACTGTTAACCTTCCGAGCTAGATTCATGCTCCCATGATGGAGAAAACAAATGGTTGATCCGAAGTTCTAATCTCTCCTCACCTGCCAAGAGTTAAACTAAGGGGTGCTGGTGGATAAAATTGGGGATGGAGAAATCGGCACCCCCAGATGATCCAAAGCTACTTTTTATTTCAGAGCGACTATGAAGAATCCCTTCCGCATCTGAGCAGAGGCCTTCAGAAGCCACAGGGGTCTGATGTGAGACAGGTAAATTAACTCAGGTTGCTGTTGTGAACTATATAATCTGCTGTGCCAAAACCCAATGAATAATATTATTTTGAAGTGAAATTTCATATGCATTTAGGAATGGGCAAATTGTGCCCCAGCACTCCCCCCCCCCCAAATAAGTTTCAGGCCTATTTCCTTGCATCTGAAGAGGGTCCCATTCAAATCTGAAATTTTGCTGACTTTTTACATTTCTGAAATAATTTCTGCAATAAAAGTCAAAAAAGAATATTTATTTATGTTTCATTTTTGTTCACCATTGGGGAATTCTCTAAAGGTAGAGCAGTTTATAAATTCAGGAATAAATATTTGTCACCCAGATTCTAGTTCTGAAGTTTGAGGTATAGCATCCACCTTCTGATGATGACGGTTGTCTATTAGCTTTTCGCTGTGGGCTCTTTAAAATACATTTAGAAACAATTAAACCTCGTTTTATTCCAAACCACCAGCAAACATAAGGAAATAACCATTTGAAGAGTGAATATTTGAAATATTTCCCATTCTGGCTCCCACATGCCTTTCTTTTGCTCTTTGCCTCCCAGGAACTGCTGGCAAGACCCCACTCTGCTAACTGGAATGGGAAGCTCCCTTTTGAAATCGGGCACCAGAGAGAACAGTTCCCATTTCACTCCTTTGAAACGGTGCGATCCTGGGCCCCAGAAACTTATGGGAGACTCTGGTCAGGTTTCAGGGAGCACAGGAAGAGCTGGGGCCATTCCGTGGCCCATCCTTTCCCCTCCTTAACACTCAGCTCCCAAACCTCCAGAGAACCTCGCAGTCAGGCCTGGTCTTCCTCGCGGTCTCCATGGCAACCCCAGAAGGATGAGGAAGTCTTGATATCTCCTGACCAAGGTGGATCCTTTTCTCTGTCCTCCCAACCTTGGACAATCCCTAGAGATGCCACCAGGTTGAGGAGAGACCTTTCCCAGGAATGGCAGAGGACTAGCATAGTCCAGGGGCCAGAGGACCATCCTTCCGAAAGTCCTGCTGCCAGCACCACCATCACAAGGGAGGTCCCGAGGGAAGAAAGCAGCAGCAGTGGATGCTCCAGGGAGGAGCTGAACAACATATTGGTGAGGTGGAACGGTTGCAGCCTGGCCTACAGCCCACAAGGAAGGTCACAGGCTGCGATGCTTTTTAGGGACACAACAGGTAAGGATGCTGGCGTCAGGTTTATTCTATCTCTTAACAACACCCAGGAAATTCTGGGGAGCAGAACCTTCTGCCCCTCAGGGAAAGTACTTTGCACTTGCTCAGAAGTCCGCCCAGCTTTTATTTCTTGCCTTTGTGCTCAAAGTCTCAAGACTCAAGACTGAGCCCAATTTCAAGTCCTGCCACCAGGTCAGCTGTAAAACTTAAACCTATTTTCCCTCTTTCTCTCGCCAGCTTCTCGGGGTCAGCGTGGACCACTGGGGATGAGCTCGGGTGGCTGTGGCCTGGACACAGCTGAGGCACATTTGGAGCACTGGGTGGCTGAAAGTGCCTCCAAGGCATTGCTGAGGCAGCAAGGGATGCAGCTGGAACAGTGCCAGGATGCTCCCACAACGGTTTTAAGTGAAGATTTGTCACAGGTGCCCCCAAACAGGTATTCTTACCACCACCCTGGAATCTCAGCCACCCTTGGTTCTCCACCAGGAGAGTTGTCAGGAGTGGGGAGAAACTCAATAACTTCCTATCCTTGGCATTTCTTGGAAGGAGCCTATGAACCTGAGCCCGTTGGCCTTGACCTCACAACCTCCCCCCCCCTTCTGTTTCCAGATTTCCAGGATTGCGGCAAGAGGATGAGACAGTGATAATCCGTGAGCCCAGCAAGTTTTTGGGACAAGAGGAAATATTGGGCCGGGATGGGCAGGAGGATGGAAACCTTGGGGAAAAGGAGGAACGGGAAAAGGGAAGAGGCAGTGGCAGTGAGGTGGGCGAAGCTGCAGGAAGTCTGGATTTGGGGTGGGATAAAATGTCTGGGGACAATGGGTCTCCAGGGGAAACAGCAGCTCAGGATGAAGAGGAGCCCCTGGAAAGTGGCAGAGCTGAAGTGCTGGAGCCTGGGCAGGGAGAACAGGAGGGTAGGATTCATGTGGTGGGTGAGAGCAGGACAGGGGAAGGAAACAACGCACCAGGATCTTTGGGGGGAACTCAAAATGTGCAAGAAAACAGGGAGGCAACTGCAGGGCTGGAAGCTCAGGTGGCAGCAGTGAAGTTGGATATGGGAGATGGAAATGGCCAGGGAAGAAGCTGGATCGGGGATAAGGAGGAAGGAGGAACCAGCAGAAATTATGGCGAGCCAGACAGGGCTGGAGGAAGCAGTGAAGAGCAGGGAGGCCCAGAAAGCCAGGAGGGAGCCAGGAGCCCAGAAGAGGATGTAGCCAGCATCAATACTGGTCCAGAGCAGTTCTCTTTGGAACCCAGGATCTGCGGCACATTGGAGCAGTAAGTTCTCAGTGTTCCAGTGGGCTGGAAGGTGGGCAGAACCCTCCCCCCTATCTTGCGTGGGGAGATGGACCCCCCCCTTCCCCATCACTGTTCTTCTTTCTTCTCTTTGAGGGATGACAGCAGCAGCTGCCAGACCTCCAGCCTGCAGAATGGGCAACCCCTGGGGGTCAAGCTCATGGAGGAAGGTAAGCACAGTGCTGGCTGCACGTATGGTGACATTTTCGCTGCCCTTTTTCTGAGTGTCTTCTGCGAGGTGTCATTAATGTATTAGCACATCAGTGGTGGATTTATACTGGACTGTCCGCACGTCATTCTGCTTTATTAGTTGTTCCATGATGCCTTCTCAATCTTCTTGTCATCAGAAGGGGCACTCTTGTGTTATAACACAAAAAAGTGGGACACAAAAAAATCCACCCCAGGACATTTATGCTGTGAAAAGCTGCATGATTTCAGCAAGAAGCTATGGGACATGCACTGATTGGAAACAAAGCAGTATGTCCATTGGTCCATCTAGCTCGGCATTGTCTGCTCTGACCGGCAGAGGCTCTCCAGAGTTTCAGTCTTTCCTGGAGCTACTTCTTGGAGATGGAACCTCTGAAGGACTGAACCTGTGGTTTTCTGCATGAAAGAAAGCATGTGCTCTGACCAAGATGTGATGGACCTACCTCTAAAAATAATGTAAGATTCCAGTCATCATTGTAGGGTTGATTCAAACAGAAAAGCAGGAAGCTTTCTTATGACAAGCCAGACCCATGCTCCATCTAGCCTGGTGTTATGTACTGAGTTGAATAGGATCCAAACTGCAGCAGTCTGGTCCTAGAACAATAGGATCCAAAATGCAGCAGTCTGATTGGTCCTAGAACAATAGGATTCAGAATGCAGCAGTCTGATTGGTCCTAGAACAATGCAGCAGTATGATTGGTTGGCAGGAACCACCCAATCCTGCTCCAGATAGAAGTGAATTCACAACCTGATTGGCTTACAGTAGAATTCCGGAATTAGCCAATCATGTGCAGCCCATTGTGTAAATAATGTATATAAAGCAGATACTGTGAGGGGACTTCCATTCATTCCTCCTCACCACTATGAGCTGAATAAAGAGCATGAAATCACTTTGCGACTCTGAGTATATTTCACCTAGTATTCTGTACACTGACTGGCAGTGACTCTCCAGGGTTTTGATCAAAGGTCTTTCCCAGCCTTCCTTGGAGATGCTAGGATTGAACCTGGTGGCTTCTCTGTGCATAGCATGTGCTCCAGCACTGTGATCTACAGCCCCCCAAATTAGAATTGCACCCAAGGACATTATAAAAAGCATCCTAAAGTGCAGCAGACAGAGATTAATTGATAATAAGAAATCAGCCACCTGGTCTCAAAACTCCATTTACTTCATTAACAAGGAGAGTTCCACTGAGGGGCACCACAGTTGGGAAAAGCCATGGTAGCCATTCATCTCTCATCCGACACAACGGGATTTGGATTGGGGACACTGAACTGAATAAATCATAGAATCATAGAATCATAGAGTTGGAAGAGACCACAAGGGCCATCGAGTCCAACCCCCTGCCAAGCAGGAAACACCATCAGAGCACTCCTGACATATGGTTGTCAAGCCTCTGCTTAAAGACCTCCAAAGTAGGAGACTCCACCACACTCCTTGGCAGCAAATTCCACCGTCGAACAGCTCTTACTGTCAGGAAGTTCTTCCTAATGTTTAGGTGGAATCTTCTTTCTTGTAGTTTGGCTCCATTGCTCCGTGTCCGCTTCTCTGGACACGGAGCAATCTCATTTGGAATCTCATTTGGGAGGAAGTGTTCATTGAGGTGTCTTGGTGCCAGATCATTTAAGGTTCTAGGCAGTGTTTCCCAAACTTGGGTCTCCGGCTGTTTTTGGAATACAACTCCCATCATCCCTAGCTAGCAAGACCAGTGGTCAGGGATAGTGGGAATTGTAGTCCGGATACAGCCAGAGACCCATGTTTGGGAAACACTGTTCTAGAGGTCCAATGCAACAGTTTAAACCAGTCTTCCCTAACCTGTTGCTCTCCACATGCATAGGACTACAACTCCCATCAGCCCCATGAGATGTCCAAGATACTGGAGAGCACTGGGTTGGGGAAGGCTGGTTTAAATTCTGCCCAGGAAGTCCTTTTAACAAAGAGACAACTGAGAATCTGGCAACCGAGATGGAGTACTTTCCCATGTCAGGTTATACCCCTCACCATCTTCCCCCTTGTTCCTGTCAAATTTCTCCTAGTTCACACGTATTTATCGAATGCAGGAGCAGAATCCATTTGTGAAGGAGAAGAGGAGGAGGAGGAGGAGGAGGAAGTGGAAGAGAGTGAAGCTGATACAGACATTGAAGCTGCCTTGGCTCCCTTCTCCAAAAAGCCGAAATCAAGGTGGGGCCTCATATTCTCCTCCTTTATCTACGCCCCATCCTATCTTAAGGAACATGAAGACTGGAAACTGTCTTAGACAGAATCAGACCATTGGTTCATCTAGCTCAGTAATGTCTAGATTAAGGTTTTCCACACTTGGGTCTCCAGCTGCTTTGGGACAAGAAGTCCCATCATCCCTGACCACTTGTCCTGCTAACTAGGGATGGTGGGAGTTGTAGTCCAAAGATAGCGGGAGACCAAAGTTTGGGAAAAACCTCGTCTAGATTGACTGCCAGTGACTTGACAGGGTTTCAGGGAAGAAACTATCCCAGTCTTGCCTGGAGACATCAGGGATGGAACCTAGGACCTTCTGCCCAAAGTGGGTGCTCTGCCACTGAGCTACAGCCCTTCTCCATGGAGCAATCATAGATCACAACAGGCAACTTCCCATTTATGCGCATTTGAGGCATGTGTGACCGCGCACAAGCAAACCCGGAAGTGGCATGGAAAGGGGCAAAAACGGCCCTAAAGGAACGTGAAAATGGCATCTAGCAATCCCATGAGCCTTTGCACCAACCTTTGAGGTCTGTGGAGTTTTGGAGTTTGAACAAGGAGGTTTGGAGGGAGCGATTGTGATGGAGTTTGGTGGAGTTTTAGGTTTTTAAAAGAGTTTTTCAAGGTTTTCCAGAGGTTTAGAGTGCGTTTACAGGCTTTTTCAGTGGGGTTCCCAATATACACGATTTCCCTTCAATGTATGGTGCCTTGGAACATAACCCCTGTGCAAATGAGGAGTTGCCTGTACTTCATTTTATACGCATCATGCGTCTGCCTCCTATCAATTTAATTGGATGCCTGAGTAGCCAATACTGGCCTATGTGGACAATAGTCTGACCCTGGGATTAGGCAGCTCCTCAGGTTCCTAAATAGCACCTGAATGTCCTGCCTCTCCAAGGAAGTCCATCTAAACATCTTTGCAAGAGAACTGGACTTATTAACTCTACCCACATCCCTCACCATGACCTTAGAAGACGCTTGTCTCCTCTTTCGGCTTTTCCTAAGCTGAAAACCACCAGCTATTTGTGCCTTTCTTGATAAGGAAGATGATTCATCCTTCTGATGAATTTTCATCTTTCATCCCTCGCTTTGTCATCAGATCCTCCATTGCCTCGAATACCAATTATCCCATGATAACAAGGCGCCATCTAGCGGCTCCCAGACAATGCTCTTATGAGTCACTTGCTTGTGAGGAAGACCCACTGAACCTAGTGGACCTTGGAGTTATGTGGTTCCAATATCCATGCAGCCTCTCTCACAATGCTAGAAACCAAGGCCAGGTGAATGTTGGAAGATGCAGGGCAGGCAAAAGGACTGCTGGACATATAAGGGCCCCATTACCTTCAGGAGCTTAGGGCCTCATCAAACCTAAATCCAGCCCTGCCTCCAACATTAAAGGTAAAGGTACCCCTGCCCGAACGGGCCAGTCTTGACAGACTCTGGGGTTTGTGCGCCCATCTCACATCTATTGGCCGGGGGCCAGCGCTGTCCGAAGACACTTCCGGGTCACGTGGCCAGCGTGACAACGCTGCTCTGGCGAGCCAGAGCCGCACACGGAACGCCGTTTACCTTCCCGCTGGTAAGCGGTACCTATTTATCTACTTGCCCCCGGGGGTGCTTTCGAACTGCTAGGTGGGCAGGTGCTGGGACCGAGCAACGGGAGCGCACCCCGCCGCGGGGATTCGAACCGCCGACGCCTCCAACATTACTCCAATGAAAATAGGGACGTACTAAGGAAAAGAGGGATATTCCAGGATCAAATCAGAAACCAGGACGACTGGAAAACAGGGACACTTGGAGGGTCTGCAAACACAACCCACTGAAAGAAACAAAAGAGGAGTAGGTTATTCCCTCTGACTGCAGTAACAGAGGGGTTGTGAGCTATATGGAACCTGGAATCCTAGCCAGGTCAGCTTGGAAGTGGAAAGAGGGGCAAGGGTGGGGTGGGGTGGAGGAGAAGCACAGTGTGGGACACAACTCTGGTATTGCAGTGAAGCCCTGTTTGGAGCATTTCTGCATTTTGATCCCCAGTTTTCAGGATCTGATTTTCTTTCTCCACAGGGATCAGCAGAGTGAGGCAGATCTTCAAAGGATCCCAGGTGAGAGGAAATTTCTTGGGCATAGAGAAATGGCAGCCAAAACTGAATCTCTCAGGATAATAACCATGCCACTCCAGACAACATGTCTATTGATAGTTCATCCCGATACGTTTTGCACACATTTAGTATGGAGGTTACCGGTATACAACATCCACTGTTTATTGAATGTTCATTCTGATTTATTTATTGGGAGGTTATATGACATTGTGCCAAACAATGGTTGTCCCACACTTTCCAGTTCATTTTCCTTCCACTTTACTCATCACAAAAAGTCTGGGAGGTGGTTTTTTGTGTTTTTCTTCCAAGCAGATTTCTTGCTCAAGGGCACCAAATCCACTTTAATTGCACAACCTGAGGATGCCTCCAGGCTGTTGCTATTTTGCGGGAATGATTCGAGCACATACTGCAAATGTCGTCTTCTCCGATCAGAGTGGATTGAAGTGTTTTGTCACCATAGTGCAACAACATTTTTTTCAAAAAAAGAAAAAAAAGAATAGATTTTTGTAGTTAGGAAAGCATTGAGGAAATGCAATGGAAAGTAGGGAATGTACAAATGATTAAAAGGAAGATGTGTAAACACTCCGCAAATGAATCAGGATGAATGTTCAATAAAGACCGGGTGTAGGCGGCATGCTCACTAACCTGTTTGTAGCACAAAAATGTAGTTTTTCTCAATTTGGAATAATTCATGCTTGTCCTCAACTTGCTCATTTCAATCTAGATTGATTTTAGATGTCTACAAGGGTGGGTTCAGTTTCCTGAGCAATGTATTATAATCCCCACACCCCAATTATGTTATCCATGCCTTTTCCTTGCTGCACATGCCTAGGTAAATGAAGAAGAAAGAGGAGATTATGATCTTGATATACACCCACCCTCAATGTATTTGGGCAAGTGTGGATACAAACTGCCCCTATCCATTGCCTACGTTTGTTTTCATCTATTTTCAAATGGACACCCTGTGGGATAATGCAGAATCAATCTGTAACGAGCTTTCATTGCCAGAGTGGAACCAGTTTCTCAAGAAGCACTTTGAAGGAGCAAAAAAACATGCAGTAGATCTAGATTATGTGTAGGGTATGTATGTGGGTGGGTGGGGGAGCAACTCAGTGTATGCCGTGTGTATGCAGCCATAGTTCTAATTGCTTGCACAAGCTTTGGGGTGAATCTTGTACTCAGTGGAGGAACACTGTATGCAGTAGAAGCCCACTCTTCCAAATAGTGATAGTCTGGAATTGGCCCCGGGATACAAACAGGGAAGGACTAAAAGTCAGTGGTAGAATCTAGGCTCTGCATAAAGAAGGTCCAGGTTCAATCGCTGGCATCTCAAGCTAAAAGAGTACAACCAAACTGCGGAAAAAATAGTGATCTCTGTGTTGCTAGGAGACTGCATATTTCTACAGAGCAGGGGTGAGGAACTTCTGGCCTTCCAGATGTTGCTGGTCTCCTGTGCCCTTCAGCCTCAGCTAGCATGGTCAGGAATTATAGGAGCTGTAGTCCAGCAACGTATGGAGGGCCGCAGGTTCCCCAATGCCCTGCAAAAGTAGGGAATATACTGAAATACACTGTAGGAGACGCTTCAATCCATGGCCATACCCTTTTCTCTCCACAGATCTCTGGGCTGACGCAGAGGAAGCAAGCAAAGATGACAGCTTGCATGATAAAGACGACTTTTATGACTGAAGTGAGAAGGGCAGAAAAAACAAGATAGAAAAATAAGAGTAATAGCCCAAGAGTTCAGCTCCCTGCACCGTAAGAACGGATGAACTGTCCTGTTGGATGAGGCCAAGGGCTCATCTAGTCCATTTCCCAGGGAAATGATATATAATGAATTGAAAAAGATGTTCAAAATAACTTTCATTTTAAAAAACTCCAGAAGCTTTTCTTTTGGGAATTATAGGGACAGAAGTACCTAAATTGTATAGAAATTTATTTATGTATGTTACTACAGCAGCAAGAATGTTACTTGCCCCAAAATGGAAAGAAGCAGAAGTCCCAGTAAAGGAAGAATGGATTCAAAAACTTATGCTATTAGCAGAAATGGCTAAACTTACCTGTGATGGGATGATGAGCTGCTTGTGCGTAAAATCGTAGTCCCTCAGAGTTTGTGCAACCCCACAAACCTCTGTGTGTGACAGAGCTCCTCAGACATGTCTGCTCTAATCACTTGCAGATTCCGACAGTGGTTGTCTTCGGAATCGTTTCCAGCATAAGAGCTCCTTAACGGAAACACGTCTTCTGGACTCACGGCGTGACAGTTTCCGGCGAGGCGTGGGTCTCCCTATGGGAGCTTCAGATACCTCCCCACTGTTCTCGCTGGAAGTGTCTCTGAGCCCTCCCACCTGCTCGCATTCCCTCAGAGATCCACTCCTCCCCCTGCTGGTTCCTGCTTCAGCTGTTGATTCTCTCCCAGCCTCCCTGAGCCCCTCCACCACCTGTTCCTCCGATGGCAGTTCCCTGACATTACCAGAAGAATAAGAAATCAAGATAACAAACTTTTTATAAAAGAATGGAAATGGTTTATTGAATATTTACAGATAAATTGTAAACAGATTGAAACATTAGCAGGATTATTGTAATAACCTGCAGTTTTATAAGACTATATATTTACTTTAGATAATTAAATGAGTAAATTAAATGAATTTTGATATGCAGAAGGTATGAAAAAAATTAATTTAAGGAACCGCAGAAAGAGGGGGAAGGAAGTCAAAATTTGAAATGTTAAATGGATTGGAAAAATAATGAAATGTATATATTTGAAAAGTATAAATAAAAAACTAAAAAAAGGACTCATTTAGTCCAGCCTCCTGTTTTCACAGTTTTTGCTTTTATTTAATACTTATTGACAAAAAACAATGCAAATATATATATAACTGGTCAGTATCAAAAACTTTTGTTCTAGGTACAATGCTTACGTTTTCTTCATTAGAGGACCCTGGAACCATCTGTAAAAAGTTGCATGTCTCTGTACCCCTCAAGAGGCAAACAATATTCCCGTCACCACATATAAAAAACAAAGTCAGAAGCGGATAAGATGAATCCAGATGTTTCAGTCTTTCCCCCAAATCTGCATGTAAACTGTGGGTGGATGTCTCTGAAAATTAGTCATATCTATATATAAGTAATAAAGCTAATTCCCAAATGGCACAAAAAGTCTGGTGACCTTTTATTATGCTGATTTGGCAAGTGGTTTTCTCCATTATCGCTGTGCTCCACAAATAATTCCAGCATAACTCAGAAGCAGGAATCTCAAGCCCCGTGGGCTGAATGTGACCCATTTAGCCTCTCCCTCAAGCCTCTCAAAACTCTCCCCACACCAAAACCCTGCACCGGTTCTGCTTTGCACACCCAAGTACTTTTGTTTGGCTGAAATGTGTCCTCTTGCTTTTTCTGGATCAGGGATAGAGAGGGGTGTGTGAGTAGGGGTAAAAACTAGCCTTCTGGTACAAAAGAAAAAATTCTATTCACTATTCTGCCAACTTTTGCCTTCCACCATTGGAATGCGGCCCCCAGAGGGTTACTCAGGAAAGAGTGTGGCCCTCAGAATGAAAATATGGTCCCTGTGCCACCTGTTATGTAGGCAAAACTAATGGTTATGTAGGCAAAAGGGCACTTTCTGTGCACAAGAGGGGGCTTGGGGAAGCTGCAGGATTTACAAGAGTACAAAAACATTAGAAAAAAACCCTTAAGGGGACAAAAAAACCCCAAACAACCCAATGAGGACTGAGCATAGTCAGTGGCCGTGGAAGGCTGGCTGGCTGTAGAAAGAGAATAAAAAGAGACCCCTGAAGAGAGTTGGCGGGAATGGAATGGAAAAGGGCATGGCTGGCTAGAACCCTGAATAGGAGTGGCCCGTGCTGCAACATTTTGTTGTATATCCCATAGTTTGAACCTAGAAGCCATTGCCCTCCTTTGTGGAAGTGGGAGTTTCCTATAGAAATCAATGGAGAAATTCAAGATTTTGATGTAGCTTTGTGACTTAGCATGTCCACCCTCAAACAAATGGCAGCCGCAAAGAATGCATTTCATGCTTTTTCTAACTCTGGCCTTTTTCTTTTGTGTAGAGAAAAAAGGATAATTTAGAAAAAACCTTTTCATCATTTTAATAATAGCCTTACCAATGCAAATAAAATATGCTGTCCCTTTGTTTCAGGATGGAAGGCTGAGGTTGACAGGTGCATTATACTTCTAGCGGAGGTTGTGGGTCAGGCTGAGGCTGAGAGGGTAGCTTCCAATAACCTTATGGTGTCGTCCGGTGCTGTTAGACCCATTCTCCACATTGTAGTTGTGGAATTCTCTCCTGCCAAGCACAATTGTTGTTGTTGTTGTTGTTGTTGTTTTATAATGATATTTATTAATGTTTCACAAACAATAAAAACAAATTCCAACATTTAAACTACACAAACAAAACAAATAAAAGATACACAGTAGAAAAACAGCTAATAAAAGAAAAAAGAAAAAATAGAGAATAAAGAATAAGAACAAAGAGAAAAGCCAAAAATCAAAACTAAAAATAGATTAATATTTTCAAATCTTATATTTTCTTCGCTAGTTTCTTGACCTCCTCGCACCTCCCATTTTGTATTCCAGTTCAAATATTAAATTCAGCAAATCCTTACCCTCTAACGTTCATCCTTACCCCATATATTAACCTATTATTATAGATATCCATTTCCAGTTATCAATCCCTATTTACATTTTCTTAAGCATCTCTTTACCAGTACGTCATTTCAAACGTCAAACGTCATTTCAACATTCCTTAATTTTACAGTGCTTCTGCAGGTAATCTTTAAACTTCTTCCAATCTTCCTCATTGTTGTTGTTGTTGTTTTTTGGGGGGTGTCATGTGCTGAAGACTTTACCCTGGCCTTTGACACCTGATATTTTAGGACCTGCCTTGTTCTGTTGATTGTAGTGTGGTTTAGCTGTTTTTTTATGTTGTATTTTTAAAGTTGTGAAGGGTGGCTGAGAAAACGAATACATAAGAAATAATAATAATAATTGGTGGGCTGAGACAGCAGCGTACAGCAACCCCACTGTCATCCCACTCCTCTTACAGGGTTTTGGGGAGGCAGTGATGAGAGAGACAGTAGTTTAGGACAGCCCTGCAATGTGGTCCACAGCAGATCAGAAGAAGCGCTGAGGCTCATTGGTTGGATTGCCAGCCAAACAAAATCCCTCATATGAAAACCCCTTGAGAAGATTGCAAAAAACCCCAACAACAATCTATATATCCCCCTCCTGGAACTTCTGCAAGGTAAACCCAGTACAGTACTCAATTGCATGTAGAAGTTGCATGTTCTGTCATTGACTTGCATGTAGCTGAACTGAAATTTACCGTATATCTCTCTGCTTATCTATCCATCTAACTAACTAATTAACTAACTAACTATATTCAGTGGAGCTTACTTCTGAGTAAAAAATTGCATCTTTTGCTCTTTTTTTGGCGGGACAAGGGGGGACGCATTTGCTGCCATGCCTAATCGCAGTTGCGTTAAAATCTCAACTGATTTCCACGAGTAACTATTTTCTGCTCTGAAACTTGCAAGTCGAGTTGTGCGCCTCTCTAATTTCTTAGCTCTGTGCGGAGGACTGCGGTTGCTATGGGGACGGACGCCATTTTGGGCAGCTTGGTGGCGAAGGAAGGGTGGGGGAAAGGAGAAGCGTTCCCAGAATTCAGCGAGCCTTTGACCTCCGTGACCCAAGATGGCTGCGCCCAGGGCCGCGGAGGAGACGCTTTGAGTGAGTGGAAGGTAAGAGGGGTCAGTGGCTAAAAAGATGCGGGGAGGTTGAACTTGGGGTGACCAACGGGGAGAGCGAGCCTGGAAGTTGCATTAGACCGTTCGCCCATGTAGTCTAGCGTTGCCTGCACTGACTGGCAGCGGCTCTGCAGGGATTGGAGCTTCTGCACGCAGAGACTGTGCTTTGCCACTGAGCTATGGCGCTTCCCCCTAAGAGCAAATTTAGGGGTTTAAATAGACACGCAGGTGAAGCTGCCTCATACAAAGGCCACACCAGACTTTTAAAGCACTGTGACAGCCCTTTAAGAGTCATTGGAACTGGAGTCTTGTAAGGGTGCTGAGAGTTGTTGGGAGGCCTCTGTTCCCCTCGCAGGGCTACAATTGTCAGAGTTCCCTGGGAATAAGAATTGATTGTTAAATACTATATAGAAGGAGTGCATCCCCAGCTGCACTTTAGCCCATGTTTGTGAAGCAGAAGCTGGTTGTTGCTCTGGGTTAATAGCACCTTAATGCAAAGAGGTTACTTTTCTAAATGTGGTATCACTAGAATGATTTCTCACCCCTGACCTTCAGCCTTTCCCTTCCTGAAACTGAGCCAAGGCCCCCACATCCCATAATTCCTCCTAAAAAGTACCCTATTCCTTCAGCTATATTTTCAGAAAATATATCTAGCAGATTCTCAAAGCCCAGCTGCAGCTCTTGTCTCTCCTGATGTCCTCTTTGGGCTCCAGGAAGGGTCTCCTCGTGAGCCATGAGGATTCATGAGCCATCTCCTGCAGTTTTCAGGTTAGAATGTCACAGGCTAGCCAGTTGCACATAAGTGGGGGGGGGGGACACTCGTAGTCAGTGTTAGAAACTCAGGTGTGTAAGCTGGGTGCCAAATGGCACCTTAAACCTAGGTTACGGTTGCCACAACAGAATGTCTGTTCGCCAGGGTGTTGGATTAGATGACTCCTGGGGTCCCTTCTAACACTGCGATTCCATGATCTCGATTAAATTGCTGTACAGTACTGTGGCTTGCTCTTGCAACAATTCACTTGTCCCAGTATGCAAGAAGGAGAAACACACACAATGGAAATGGAAATGGAAATAGAAATTAACTATGGATTAAGGCAGAGGTTTACAAACTGTGGTTGCCAACCTGGCACCCAGAAATCTCCATGGAGTCATAATTGGACCTGCACCAGTAGCAAAATGTGCCTGGCGCCTGGGGAATTCTGATCAATGCCCGTGGTTGGATTTCCAATGTAACAATAGGCTCCAATAGGCTCTGGCTCCACCTCCTGCCGGCCTGCTTTCTGCTTTCAGTCACAAGGGACACCAGCTACCCCAACTTGTCGTTGCATTTCTTCCAGTTTGGGTTAAAGATTACTGATGCTTTAGAGCTGTGGTTCCCAACCCTTTTTTTGGTCATGCCCCACCTAAGCATCTCTAAAATCCTGATGCCCTCCCCACTGTGACATATAATTCTTATTGTTCAAAAAGTGAACTCCTGTTCACGTGTAGGAAGCTTAAAAGGCCATTCACTGTTAATAACTCATTCTTGATTTGCCCCCCTTAAAAATCAAATTGCCCCCCTGTGGTCTGTGTGCCCCACGTTGGGAACCACGGCTTTAGAGTATTGATTCTTATGTGCTGGTTTTTAGATACTTTGATTATACAAATTTAATAAATAATAAAAATAAATAACAATTCCCATCATTCCTGACCTTGGGTCATTCCGACTGGGCTAATGGAAGTTGTAGTCCAAAACATTTGGAGGGCACCAGGTTGGGGAAGATTATCTTATCCTGAGTTCTATATAGTTTTAAGCCATTGTTACTTCTCCTTAGTTGTGAAATTGATGTGCTTTTGGTTTTATATGTGGTTTTTTTGTAATCTGTCCAGAGATGACATTGTCTAGAAATCTTTTTAATAATATTAAATTTGACTTTTTCTAATTCAGATCTAGCCAGAACTTGAATTACGATGTCGAAGATATCCCGTGCTGCTTCTAAAGCAGTACAAAAGGTGGAACCTGGAAATTTGATCCGGTCGATCATCCGAGCTGGGCAGGCTGTTCCTGGACCACCCTTAGGACCTATCCTTGGGCAGGTATGCATGGGAGAGGGTTAGGAGGAAGGGAGGTCTAGCAGAATTGAAGTGTGAGGCTAGATCACTAAGGGAGTTTCATTTGCAAGCGGGCCACAATTTGGGACATAAATTGGCTCCTTTTAAAAAACAATCGTTTTTGCTGTTTTCTTCTCTGCCTTTGATTAAAATCACTGGTATTGATCATAATGAAAATAATGAAGGTGTAGCTAACTGGCTGGAAGGTGGCAATTGAGTGCTTGGGCTTGGATCAACTGAGCAGTTATACTGTTTGGCTTGGAAACCCACTCCCTAGTCCTTCGATTGCATGAACTTGTTGGGATTCTTCTGAACCTTCTCCCCCCCCACCTCCCCCCCATCTGTACCATGGCAGTGAGGTATATATATATATATATATATGCACACAAAAATAGCAGCTAAGTCTTGAAACGCTGGGCAATGTGTTCTGGAGGCCCTGCTGTTAAACCCCAGATGTGTGTAGAAGTTGATTGCCCTTGTTCACTGGTAAGAGTGGGCAGGGGGGAAGAACACTCTTGACATGCTTAGAGGCACTCTCTTCTTTATTGCTTCACGTTCTGGAGCTGAACCCCCAGCTCAGATACAATCCTTATCCAATCGTAAGCAAAATAGAGTGAATCACAGCCATGTAGTTTGGTTAGTCATTTTGCTAAGCTGCTTTTCTTAAGCTAAGGGACATGGAAGTGGTGATTTCCTTTAAGAAACTGTTTTGGCAATTTTGAGAATAGAAGATAGAAATGAAGCTGGCTGCAAGAGCGAAAAAACTTTCCCACTCCCTCGGCAGCAGGATTGTGTCTCCCAGACCTCCTTTGTAGTACGAAGAAGCACACGTTGTGAGATTTGATTTCTAAGGACACATGTGACAAAACTTAACTCTGCTGTTTCTGAGCTTATGGGGTGCAGATCAATTACTGTAACAAAATTAGGAACCCAAGACATAAGAGCAGATCCTAGTTCTTCTGTGCCCATTATGCTCAGGTGACTGAAGGTGCCTCCATATGTGGATGATTTAGCAGCAGCTGATCATTGCCGTTCTGCTTTAACCCAGAACCTGAACAGTATCTAATTCCAGACTTCTGGAATCCAAACAAAATACTGTAGTCCAAGCGAGCAGTCCTTGTATCCCAGTCCCATATATTATGGAGGAGGCCATTTGTATTGGGGCCATGGTGTGTGTATTGGGTTGGGGGGAGGTTAAGTATTCCCACCCCACCATTAGCTGCACTCTCCTGCTGCAAAGGAGGGGAGTGGGGACTGATACAAAGGCAACAATATTTGGAGAGGGAGGAGGAGCTAAAGTGACGGCAGTGATTCTTAGACAGGAGAGGCAGACCATAGAGAAGGACATTTCTCGAGCACAATCTGTACAGGGCATTATTGACCTGTCTAGGCTGCAACAGCTGGGTTATCTACACCTGAGGAAAATAGTGTGTAGCATCCATTTTTATGTTTAAATGGGATTTTCTGAGCTGGGGTAGAGGGGAGGAAGTTGAATAGGGAAAACATGAGATGAGGGTGTTTTGGTTGTGTAGATGCCCTGCAAAAAGTGTGTCAATGAAGTGTGGCTTTCTCACAGCAAATGACCAGTGTAGAGGCAGCCTCCCCCTATGAAGGTTCTGTTGTTACACTCTTGCTGATACACCCAGTGCCCTTTTGGCCCTCTGTTCCCAGTGAGGGCACCCAAGAGAAAAGTGAGGCTGTTTGCCAGACAGCATCACAGAAAAGGTATCTCACAGTCCACCCCAGACAGACTTGAGCTGTATGTGCTGACCTGTTCTGAGTCCTCTGGAAGTGGAGGGACCAGTGGTGGCTGGTGGCGCTCTTGGGGAACGTTGAGTAGTGTGCCTGCAGTGCTCTGACCCTTGGCTTTTAAGATGGCAGTGTCTGTGGAGCTGGTGACTGGTGGTTTGGACGCAGCAGTGGAACTGTTCTTCTGTAGCCTGCGGCTGTCTGTAGGAGACTTCAGCCATTGCTTGCTGTGGTTCACCTGGGCTGTGTCTGTAGGGCATGCCAGCCGTGGCCTGAGCACACTTGCAAACCCTGTCAGGTGTCAGGTGCCCATGGTGTGTTTCATATGTGTTTCTACGGAGCTGCTCATCCATTGGCTGAGTATGTCCAAGGCCCCGGCTGCCTCGGATGTGGCTGTGGCCTGTTTCCCTCCTGCCCCGAGTGCTTCTGTGGTGCTGGAGGGCAGCGCAGCACTTTAGCGCAATGGCCAAGAAGTTCTTCCCCATGAAGATGGAGGAGATGCGCTGGTCATGGCAGAGGAGCAGCAGCCCTCCGCGGATGAAGATGGTGGCCACGTTGACGCTGGCCAGACTCAGGAGTGGGTAGAGTGCGCCAGGGCGAGGGCCCTGCACCCCCAGCTCATTTAGCGAGACGCAAGGGAGAATCAGCAGGAGGCCATAGCAGTAGAAGAAGGTCAGGCCCTCAGCCCACAGGGGGAGCACCCGCCGCTGCGGCTCCCACAGGCTGGCCTGAATCTCCAGCACATCCAGCAGGTCCAACACCACCCAAAAGAGGCGCCCGCGCAGTTCGTCTTTCTTCCGGAAGCTGGCGGAGGCCTGGGCCACCAGCTCAGTGGCTCCAAGGACCGTGTAAAGGGCAGGGATGCAGATGGAGAGCAGGAGGGTCAGGGTGCGCCGGGCCAGCGGGTCAGGCGCCCGCCCCTCGGTTGCGTAGTGCTGGTAGACGAAGTAGAGCTTGATCTCCAGCGCAAAGGCAAAGAGAAACCACAGCACCATGGCGTAGCCTCGCTGGGCCGGCCTCACCTCGCTGCCGACCCACATGGTCGCGTAGCGCAGCACAAGCAAGAAGAAGAGATCCCCAGCCAGGGCAAGGGCACCAACTCCCAGGCGCCTGGCCCCTGTGCTCTGCTCCACCAGGTAGACGTCCATCGCCCCCATGGTGCAGACGATGACCACAGCTGCCACGCAGGTGTGTGGGATGTTGGGGGCCTGCTGCTCCATGGTGCCTTTTTTTGGGGGGGGGAGGGGAGAAAGAGGAGAGCATACAATGAAGGAAATTAAGAAGGAAGGGGGGGCATTTTCTGAGGATCTTGCTTTCTCATCTGAAAGGAGTGATAAAGAGAGAGCTCTGGAACATTGGAAACTGTCTTGTAATGAGTCAGACCCTGTGATCCCATCTAGCTGGTACTGCGTGCACTGACTGGCAGTGGCATTCCAGCATTTCAGACAGGATTCTCTCCCAGCCCTGCCAGGAGAAGCTGGGGATCAATCCTGGGACCTTTTGCATGCAAAGCAAACTGAGCTTCAACGCTTCCAAAACTATGCATTTAATCAAATAAATGGTGGGGGGGGGACTTGGTTGTGGCCTATTTTTAATTAATTAATTAAATTTCTATTTTATTTTTAATTTGCCCATCAGTAAATATTTCCTTGGTGGCATATAAGCAAAACAATGCTCCAAAAAAAAAAAAAAAGGGAAAAAGGAAAATAACACAGTTAAAAATGAACAGCAGTTTTGTTAACGATAGAGATAGCGTAAAAAACCTCAAACTGAAAACACTATTAAAAAGCCTCTAGGTGAATAAAAAAAAAGGTATTTGCAACCACTGAAAAGGCTATAGAGGAGGCATACATGAGAAGAGGCAAATCTTCTAGGGATGTGTAGGTAAAACCAACGTCATCAGGGCTTGCTGGGGCCTTCTGGCTTCAGTGTCGCGGTCAGGCTGGGGCTGAAGCCTATTCACATGAGCTGCAAAGAACAGCAATGGGGGTAGCGGGCATATAAATAAAATTGCTTTGCTCCACTTACTTTGTGACTCGTGCCAGCCTGTAGAAAAGGTCACTCTTGCTTCTGCACAGTTGAACTGCCTAGTTGGGGGTGCCTTCTTCATGCCCTGTCAGTATCCGTTATCGGAAAGCTGAAGCAACCGCCTTTGTCTTAAAACGCCAGATTGCTGATCCCATCTGATCACTGGAAACGCCATGACTGTGGACTTTGAAGCCGGGTTGGGGGGGGGGGACCTGCAAAGACCCATTGGTTTAAAACCTCCAATCGCCTTTTCCCTGGTCAGTTCTCCTGAAAGCCCACCTCTTCTTTCGCTTCATCCCAAACCAGACCTGAGACATTTGGGCTTTGAACCAGGAAGCCCCTCCTTCAAAACACGTCTGGACCATGAACTTCCTAGGCGGCCTTAGCGAAGCCCCTCTCAGTCTCTCTCTCCCCCCCCCCCCCAGTCTGCAATATGAGGATAAGAATGCAGGCCTACTTTTCAGGGTTGTTGCAAGGATTAAATGCATACAGGCAATGTGTGTAACGCCCTTTGGGTATTCTTTAAAAAGCTATATAATATGTGCTGCCAACATTAATAGAGTCTGAGCTTGTGTCACTTGAGAGGGGGCCTTTTCGATTATGCCTCCCCCTGCTCCTCTGGAGGTCTCCCTGCAATCGTTAACATCCTTACGCCATCAGGTTAAAAACTTAACCTTTTCTCCTAGACATTTGATGGATTTTGAAGATTTTGCTGTCTATTTATGGTATGCGTTTTGCTGCCGTTTTATTGGTCTGTTTTATAGATTGTTGTAATTGCACTGTAATGCATTGTTCTTTTTTATTTTATGGTTAATGTATGTTATGCTCTTCAAGTTTTTGCAAGTGGCTTGGATAGTCTTTCTGTGGCAAGCGGCTGGTACGAATTCAGAAAAAAACAATAGAGTATTGTGGCACGTTAAACACTAACAAATTTATGAATGCACTAACTTTCATGGACTGTGGTTTATGAAAACCTTTGCTGTAATAAATTTGTTGGGTCTCTTAAGGTGCCACAATACTTGTTGGTTTTGCTGCAACAGGCTGACACAGTCTCTTTGACTAGCATTAGGTACAACCTGTTAATTCTGCATTTGGGTAAAGGTGTGTTTTTCTTTAGTCCTGAATCTACTGCTAATCAATTTTACTGGATCATCCCAGGTTTTAATGTGAAACAGGCAAATTCCGCTCCACCAACTTTCTACTGCACATGAGTCACAGTTTTTAAAAACCTCAGCTCACCTTTCTCTTAACCATCTCTTTTTTCAAACTAAAAAGCCTCAAATGTTGTAACATCTCCTCCTAGTGCAGTTGCTGTCCAGCTCCCTGATAATTTTTGTTGCCCTTGTTTTCTGCACCTTTCCCAGCTCTGCATTATCCCTTTTTGTTCCCCGTGTGGCTGCACCATGGATTTCTGTAAAGGCATTGCAGTGCAATCAGTCTTACTTCCAGCCCTTTCCCTAATACAGTAATCACAGCCGTGGGACTTGCCTCTTTCAGTACTGGCATGAAGCATTATTTATGAATTAATATTGATAATGAACCCTTCCTTAAATTTATTGTCACTTGGATGCCCGCATGGAGATTTTGTGCTGAGCACATCCAACGGGCTTAAATTTGAACCAGCAGTCAAGCTGACTGAAGTTGCAATTAAGGAGAGGCTGCCCCTGCCCATGTGCAGAGTATGCATTTAGACATCTAGGACAAGAGTGGGGAAGAATTTCCAGGTCAGAGTGCATAGCATCCAGACAGCTTGAGCACCCTGCCCCCAACACCTGGCCCACAAATCTTCCCCACAGGGTTACAGCCACCACATAGATCATCACAGCACAGCAATGACTCAGTATGGACAGTTTTATGCTAACTCTGGACCAATGCAGAAGTGGAGCAACAGAAGTAGATGCACAAAACTAAACCTCTCTGCAGTCAGACAAACTTATCCACTACAACCCCAAGATCTTATTCTGGGTCAGTTCAGACACAGTTCCCTGTCCATTCCCCCCAACCCCCAGTAATCCCCACAAAACTGAGACATTCCTTCCTCCCACCCCTGAATTACCATACAAATCCTCAGCCTTCTTGAAAGGACAAGGCGCTGGGATTTGGGACCCCCTCTGCCTGCTCAACTTGCTCAGACCAAGGTTTTCAGGAGCATGAAGGCTGTAGGAAGAGGCTTCAGAACAAGCAGGAGTGCAGAAGCCAAGGCCTGCATGGAGGCACCATTTGCCCAGTGAGGAGAGAGAGAGAGAGCTGCTATGTACATACTCAGAGGCACTCTTTCTCCTGCTCAGATATCCTCAGGTGCATACCAGACAGGACTGGGAGGGAATGGGGTCTTCCCCAGTTGTGAGTGAAATTCCCCCACCCAAGGAGTTGGGAACCACTTTGTGTACAGAGATAACAGGGAGGTATCCTGATTCTTGGATTTATTTGGTTTTTATTAGACGGGGGAGCCTTGTAGAAAGTGTGCATGTGTGTCTGTTTTTGTGTGTCTGTTTGTGCATTATGCCGGAGGAATCTCCGTCCTCTAGATTGGGGGTGTCGAGGGGAGGGACCTACGTATTTGCCGGACAAGTGCATGGGAGGTGTGTGTGTGTGTGTCTGCTTGACTGTGTCCCTGTTCAGCCTTCCTGTTTTTGCCGCTGGGAGGGAGGGTGGGCTGTTGAGTCCTTGCCGTTCACATCCTCCCCCTTCCCCCCCCCCTCAGCTCTACAGTTGCTCCTTGTGCCAAAGGAAACGCACACAGGATATCCTGGTTCGGCCCCCTCCCCACTGCTCGCGGGCGGGGGTGGGGGATCTCTGGCACATCCTCCCCTCCTCCCTTCTTCCAATACCTGCAGGGATCCGGCAGCGTGTGCTTCTACCTACCTCTCCCGATGTGCTCAGAGCAAGGCAGAGACAGGGTGAGGCGGTCTGTTCTCCCTCAAGGAGGAGGAGGAGGAGGAGGATCCCTGTGTGTGCGGCTCCCCACCCCCAGCCTGCTCTTGGACGGAGGATTTAAACACACACGTACACACAAAACTCCCTCGTTTCGCCATCGCCGTCATTCAGTTTTTCTTGCCCATTCAAAGGGCCATGGCTGTGGGACTGTTTCCAAGTGGTTTTCATTGGAGCCTTCATTCAAGTCTGGCACAATTGAAGTAACCGTCGAGGGGCGGGGAGTTCCTCTGAGCATATGCTGAGTGCCTCTTCGGTCCCAGGGGCAGGTGATTCACTCAGCCGCAGGTCTGGGTGTGCTCAGCACCCGGGCAGGAGGAAACCACTTGAGAAAAAGCCCCCTCGCCCCTCCAACTTTGCCACCTTGAGTGGGATAGATGTGTAAGAAATGACTCTGTCCATCCAGGATTAAAGGAGGCAGCTGGTTCCAAACCAGAAGGGTTAATTAACATCCAAGCAGCTTGAGACTCAGCACCACTCTTTAGAAATAGACTGCTGTGCTGCACCTCTTTTCTGGAGCAGCGCTGGAGCAGAAACTAGCCTGCTGTAGAGTGGTGAAATTTGCATTCCCTCCCCCTCCATTCTCTTTTTCCTCTGAGCCTGCCCACTATTGGCCACATGGTCCCTGGAAGCTTTCCCTTGGGCTGAACAAGGGATTCCTCCACCATCATCACCCCCACTGTTACCTCCCCCGCCAAGCTTAGACAGGGCAGCTATAGGAGAGTTTGCCCCTTCTGGGGAAAGGCTTGGGAGCTGAGTCCTGAAATCCTTCTAGCACCCAGAAAAAGGAAGATTGGGTAGAGACACAATAGCAGGCTTCAAATAGCTGAAGGGCTGTCACTCACAAGATGGGACAGACTTGATTCTGGCCCAGACAGCAGGATTAGAAGCAATGGAGGGGCGGGAATGCCAGGGAGCAGATTTCAGCTGCTTGTGATACATGCTGTTCAGTAGTGGAACAGGCCACCTGGGGATGTGGTGGGCACTTACTTTCCAGGAGGCAATTCAGCTGAGAGCAGATTGCCTTCTCCCAGGAATGCTGTGGTTGCATCCTGAATTCTTCCTGATCCTGCAAAGTGTTGGATTAGCTGCCCTCTGAATTTCCTTGTAATCTCACTTTGTGTGATTCCTGTCTCTTATCCCCCTCCAGAGAGGCATCTCCATTGGGCAATTCTGCAAGGATTTCAATGAACGCACAAAGGACATCAAGGAAGGGATCCCTCTGCCCACACGCATCATTGTACGGGTGAGAAGAACATAATTTACCTATTTATTTAGAGGCAGGGCTGGAAACATCTTGCAGGCAGATGTCTGTCTTGAACCTTGAGTGCCTGGGCCCTAGAGTTCAAATACGTCTGTGTGCGGCTTGCTCTGGAGGATCCCAGGTCATGTGCCAACCACTTTTGACGTCTTACACAGAACCAGATCCTTGGCCCATGTTGTATACAGTGACTGGTGGTAGCTCTCCTGAGACATGTGCTGTACCACTGAGTTACTAATAATAATGGATGTGGTAGTCCAGAACATCTGGAGGGCCCCACGCCTGGTTTGCACCTCATTTTTGTGTTTGCGCCTTTGCCAGAGATCTCTGAGGCATGGCTGGCTTAACTCTCTTCCCTTTTCCCTGTACTCCTTTTTGCAGCCTGACCGATCGTACGAGCTTCAGATAAACAAGCCAACAGCCACGTATTTTCTGCTGTCGGCGGCTGGCATAGAAAAGGGAGCAACAAATCCTGGTGAGAGACACAACCAGGGAGGGAAGCTGCTGGGTAGGGTGAGGGTCCAGAGGCAAAGCGCTGGGAGAGAATGGCAGAAAGGAGCCACCTGGGCACCAGAGCTGGGGGGGGGGCGGGGACACGGGACCAGCAGCCCTGCGTCGGGCCCGGCAATGTTGTCACCAGTGGCTTCTGGGTTGGGATTGGTTTTACCACCTGTTTGTCAAGGCTCAAATCACTTAAGTACAGTGGAACCTTGCTTCCCAAATGGCTTAGTTGCCAAACAAATCGGCTCTCTTAACGCCGCAAACCCAGAAGTGAGTGTTCTGGTTTGCAGGTGTTTTTCGGACACTCCTGCAGCCAATTGGAAGCCATGCCTTGGTTTCCGAACGGTTTTGGGAGTCTTCTAATGCTCTGCAGGATGTTTTTTCCATTTGTTGTTTTTGCTGTGACAATCTAGCACAGCCTCTGGAGTTACCACTAAGTACATGCCCCACATTAGAACAGGTTCAAAATTGTGTTGGGGGAGGCATAAGCCTTGGAGTTTGAATATTTTGAGTTCAAATGAATTCCCCCCCCCCTCTCATGTGCATGATAAAGCACATGGCTAAAAATGTTGGGAGTTTTGAGGTGTGCTGGGATTTCCTCCTCTTGGGCTTTGGTAGCAAACCTCCAATTGGCTCTTCCTGGCTTTAAGACCCTCTCTTTGCTGTGCTGCAGGGCACGAGGTGGCAGGAATGGTGACCTTGAAGCACTTGTATGAAATCGCCCTGGTGAAGTCTCAGGACCCGAACTTCGTGCTCCGCGACACACCACTCGAGAAGGTCGTCCAGTCACTCATGGGGACTGCCCGGTCGCTGGGCATTAAGGTGGTGAAAGAGTAAGTGACTGGTGCCCATGGGAATCAGTGGCTGAAGAGCACAGACCTTGGGAAGAATCCACGAGGCAGCGGACAAGCAGACTCTGGTTGCAGTTTGCATACAACGATAAACCAGGCTTCTCAGTTTATTGAATGAGCAGGGGGCTGGTCCATGTTATCTTCCCAGTTTTCTCCACCCTTGGGGCAGGCAGGAGTAGGAAACTGGGAAGCCTCAGCTTCCTGTTCTGCCCAAAAGAGGGGCCATAGTTTCTTGCTTCCTTAACAGCTTGGGATCAGTTTACTTAAGGGATCTCCCCACCACCCCAGTTGGATCACTTTGATCTGCAGAACTTGCAATTTGACTAAAGCCACACCATCCCAGTCCACATTTGCAGGGATTTGACCCTTTCATGTGGCAGCACATTTGCTGTGGAACTCTGTGCCTATTGACATTAGGCGGTTGCTCTCACTATATTGTTTTGTCGTTGCTCTGTTTATAATTCACCTTTTCTATCCCCACAACAAGCCTGTGAAGTAGGACGGCTGCTGCAAACGTCTTCCGGCAAGCCCACCCAGGCATTTTCCTTAGCTACCTCTATTTGTTTCAAAAGGTTTTATTGATTTCATCTGTGTTTTGGTGACAATGGTTTTGTGCCTATTTATTTTTTGATTCGTTTGTGGATTTCGGCCCCTTTTGAGCTACAGTGGGAGAGCTCTCTGATCGATTGGTTGACCAATCTTCTAAACAAATAGCAAGCCAACAACAAATGGTGGCTTCAGATGGGCTGGTGCTTATTCAGAAAGTATGGATCACGGTCATGTGTTAATGTAGCCTCTGCTTCCTGGCCTGGTGTTTTTTTTTTTGGGGGGGGGGTTAGGTGGTGGTGGGAAGAGAGAATATTGGGGGGGGGGGACAATAACTGAAATTTGGTGACCTGAGGAGGTGACCCTCGATGCCATCGTAAGGAGAGGCTGTTGGTGGGAACCAGGATACAACAGACAGCCAAAGTAACTTGCCAGGTGGGAAGGGGTTTCCTGGCAGGTGAGTCACTGTTGCTTGCCCAGGAGGGGCAAGGCAGCAGAGAGGTGGACATAGCACTGCCCTCCCTGCTGCTTCACCCTTCTCTCTCCCTGTAAGCAACAGTGACCTTCTTCCCAGAAAGCTGGTCGAGCAGCCCTGCCCCACCTGGTGAGCTCCACCTGAGCAGCAAACCCTGTGAAGCAGCAGATAAAGGTGTGGGGCAGAACTGGAAATGGGGCAGATAGGCTTGGCGTGAAGCAAGGAGGTGCAATTCTCTTTCTTCTTCCCCCTCCTCTAGACTTGATGCAGAGGAATACGCTGCTTTCCTGAAGGAGCGCGAAGAGTTATTGGCAGCTCAGGCTGAAGCAAAGGAAGCTGAACTGGCAGCTGCAAAGAAGAAATGAGCACCAGCTCCCTCCATTTGGGCACACTGAGATTCAGATCCCCAGAGTGCTTGGAGTGCGAATGGCGCCGGCTTCACTTGTCCTGTCTGCTGTGCGCTGGGAGCTAAGTCTGCCCAGTGACTGGTCTGGTGATGCCTTGCTGAAGAAGACAGGGAGGAAGGCGAGAGGTCCATGGCTTCTGGTCAGGGCTGGCCTGACACTGGAACTCCCACTGTAATTATTGTCGGTCCCTTTTCAGTAAATGATTTCTTTTTTAAAAAATAATCTCACACTTTCCCTCTGTGTCTTCGAATGTCTGTGCTGTGTTATCTTTCCGATCCCTGAATCTTTTAAAAAGTTGTTTAATAAGACGTATTTCCTGCTTAATCACGAAAAACTGAGTAAATACACACTCATTAAAAATAATGAATCTAGGTTCATTTGAAAAACACAAATAAACTTGGAAGATGGAAGGAAACAAGTTGACCTAAAATTTATCAAGAAACGAATCGGAGCAAAAGTCTAAAACAAATATACATAATAAAATAAAATCACATGCTAAAGTTAAAAATCTCGGCGGGCTTGCCTACACAAAATAGTTTTTAGCAGGTGTTGAAAACAATATAGCAAAGGTGCCTTCCTAATATCAGTTGGCAGGGAGTTCCAGAGAGCAGGTGCTGTCATATAGTGAGGAGCTGATTCCTTGCAGATGGGGAACAAACATTACATGGCACTTGCAGAAGCGCCAGTTCCACAGGTTGAGATGGTTACGTGGACACATATAACTTGTCATTCAAAGAAGGAGTAATACATCAAACATTAAAAAACTTCCCTGAACGGGGCTGCTTTCAGGTGTCTTCTAAAAGTCATATAGTTGTTTATTTCCTTGACATCTGATGGGAGGGCATTCCACAGGGTGGGCGCCACTACCGAGAAAGCCCTCTTCCTGGTTCCTTATAACCTCACTTTTCGCAGTGAGGGAACCGCCAGAAGGCCCTCGGAGATGAATCATCACCCCCCCCCCCAGCTGAACAAAAGGGATGGAGACGCTCCTTCATGTATACTGGGCCATTTAGGGCTTTAAAGGTCAGCACCAACTTTTTGAATTGTGCTCGGAAACTTTAATTTGAGGCTTCTTCCCAAACAAAAGTTATCCTCTCCCCATGGCTCCTCCCTATGGTTTTAAAGGGATTCTCCTAACCCTGTTATAATGAAATTGCTATATAGAGTATCCAGCAGGTGTCAGGGCTGAGCCGTACCTCATCTTTTTTGAGCCCTTTCAATTCACCCATGCCAGCATCCCTCTCACTTCATTCAGGCCTCTGTGGTGCTTTGTGGAAACTACCGCAAATCTCAGCACCTCTCCTATTAAAAATAATAATAATGAACAGTGCATTTTTTATAGGCTTCTGCCCCAGCCTCCCCCAATAGGGTGCCATCCTGCAACAGCCACACACATTCCTGTTGTTTTGCATCCAGGAATGATGGGCTGCATCTCCCTCGCTGGTACCCAGAATTTCCATAGCAACGAGTGATACTGCTCAGGGCACCACCTTTGTGCTACTAGGGCTGCTTGGGTGGCAGAGGATTGCATCAGAGGGGAAGGAGGGAGGCAGGAAAGAGAGGTGTAGGCATCATTGCTTGGGGCAGCGGATCAAATTGGGAGCTTTCTTGGGGAAATGGGGAGAGGGTGCCATTCACAGGACCCCAACCTCCTGAAATGGAAGACGCTTTGAGCAAAAAGCCTGCCGTCTTGCAGAGATCCCCTCTTTCAACTCCCCCTGCATGTTAGCCAATGCACTACAAATGATTTCCCCAACAGATGATGGCAACATACCACCAAGCTCAGCCACATGGGGGATATAGAAGTTGACCACTGACTCTCAGAATCACACACCCCATCTTCAAAGGCTTTTTGGTTTCTTGTGCACTTTGCCCCATTCCAGTCACGGAAACCAACACTACCCCTTTATTCTAAGAAGGTACATCCTTCATAAGCTAAAGTTGGGCTCTCCATTTCCCCACCCCCTCACTCCTGGCTAAACTTTTATACCTTGAGCAACAGTGAGATAGGCAGAAGTTTGGTAGGTACTATAGTGGCGACCAGTTTCACCTGTTGCCTGTCCTGCCATTAAAAAGGCACAAGAAAGGAGATTCCAGAAAGGGAGAACTTTCCGACAGTAGGAGCTGTTTGACACTGGAATGGACTTCCTCCGGAGGTGGTAGACTCTCCTTCATTGGAGGTTTTTAAGCAAAGGTTGGGTGGCCATCTGTCATGGATGCTTTAGTTGAGAATTTGTCTAATCTTTTACATTCTCCAAGTTAGTGGCCAATGATGCAGCCTGTGGAAGGGAATTTCACAATTTAGCTGTTCGCCGTGGTTTTGACACATGCCAGTGCAGTCAAAATGACAACCAGTAATACTTCAGAGGTGCTGAAGGGAGAAAAAGAGGGTGGGAAGATCATGGCAGTTCTTGGAAGAGCTTTCTCACTCTAAGAGCTGTTTGGCAGTGGAATGGACTTTCTTGGAAGGTGGTGGACTCGCCTTCGTTGAAGGTTTTTAAGCAGAGGTTGGATAGCCATCTGTCGGGGATTTTGTTGTTACAATTTCTGCATTGCAGGGGGTTGGACTAGATGACATTTGCGGATCCCTTCTAGCTCTGTTATTCTACACTTGTTTTAAACTATATCCTGTTCTTCTACCAATATGCATCCAGAGTGTCTTGCAAAATAGAAGTGGGGACCACCAATAATGAAGGATAAGCATTTTATGAACAGCAGAATGAAAACAAACAAACCCACCAGGAATTAAAATAATGGAAAACAGTAGCAGAGCCTCTCTCTTCCTGGGACACTTAAGTAACTGATACTCAGTGGCTACTGGCTCCCACAGTGGGGGGCAGAACAGAGCCATTGCAGCTGGAAGAGTCAGATTGGCAATAGTTGAGATTCCGAAAAAGGAATCTCAAATGTCTATCTTCTTTGATCTTACGGAGTTTGGGGGCTGGCGACGGATTCAAACAGCAGGCTTCCAGCGGAGCCTTTCCACTCGCCTCTCTCAGCTCCATTGCAAAGTGAGCAGGACAGGATGCTATTCAAACTTGGGAACCCTCCTCCCATCCCTGAGCTGCCACTCAAAAGCTTTCCAGCCCTGGATGCTGGTTGTGTGCTGTTGCTGTGGCAACGCGAGGCAGGCTGCAAGGGGGGGGGGCGGTGGAGAGGGAGAGGGAAAGAGCAGAGGCAGTGACGCCAGAGCTTCGGTTGCCTTGTGGTGCTTATTTTCCTTTTCAAGATTTTCAGCCCTTTTCCCTATTTTGGCAGCGAAAGGCAGAATGCAGCTGCGTCAGCTCCTCTTCCCCCTCCCGGCACGCAAGCTCTCCACCAGATTTAAAGGCGCAGAGCCCAGCAGCCAGCGACCTTCTGATCCAGGCCCCAGGACTGGAGGACACACACACAGGCTTCTCTTTCAAATGCCTCTCAACCCAACTGGCTGCCCAGCCACCAGACATTAATACAACACATCATTTCTCTCTGGGGTGCTCTCTGAAAGTGGTCCTCTCTCCATGCGCCTGGCCCATCATCTGATGACTGCGGCATCAAGTGATGAATGGGCACGTTGTTCTATGTATGGATGAGGCACCCACTGATCCAGGCGACGACGTCAAATATAACATTTCTCTGTGGAGTCAGACAGTGGTCCACACACTCAAGAGCCAGTCATCAAGGGTTGACTAACAGAATGGTCAACTTGGGATCTTAACAGGAGAGAGGGAGAGTTGCATACAGAAAGAAGCTTTTGTATTTGGGGAGGTGGGCAAATATTTTGTGTGTGTGCATGATGCACACTGGGTGAGACAGAGGTACAGATTTCTGGGAGAGGGGCCACATTTCAACTGCTTCGGATGCAAACAGTCTTGGATTCAGCCCATGCCACCTCCAGTTATGACGGATCAGGCAGCAGATCAAGGGTGCCAACTTGAATTAAATATGGGAAGGGAGGGAGGGCAGGTAAGACCCACCCTGCATAATTGATTAACAAAAAGCTGACATGCAGGGGCACCCCCTGGGCCGGATGTACATGCGAAGGCAGGCAGGGACTGTTGGTGGTTGCCCCATTCACCCCAATGAATTGTACTCCACTGGCTAAAGCAGAATGTTGATCTCACCCATACGGGGTTAGAGGGCCAAATTTGGCTTGGTGGAGACACATGGTGTTCAGGCTTTGCTGAATTTTTCATTTTGTCTTTTTGTGTCATTTATCACCTTTCCTTTTATTGCGTAACCCACCTCCTGTGTTCCTCTTCCCTTTTGATTCCCATCCATCTTTTGCTTGCCTCTCCTATGCCATAGGATGAGGGCATGAAATGGGCAGTAGAGATCTTGGAATATACTAGACATTTGTTTTATTTTTATTTTTAAATGATATTTTTGTTTTAGCTGGCCATTCTCAGAATTGATATAAAACAATGTCACATTTCTTTGCAGAACGAAACCATTAACCACGTCTTCGAGGAGAGAGAGAAAAAGCTATTGGCTCTCTCAGAGGCTTAGTAATGGCAGCAGGCCAGGTGGAATGGGTTTGTTGCAGCTTCTTATCAGTCCTTGCTTGCAGTCTTTCACAGCAAAGCTCCAACCAGCCAATTAGGGATGCTGGGAAAGAGAAAATCGAAGAGGTGGCATTGGACAGCAGGCAGCAAGTCTTTTGCACAGCACCTTCTGAACAGGAGCAGTCTATCTGAGCAGTGAGAACTTGGAACCATTCAAAGAGGTCAGAAACTGCTCTAAATTTGTTCCAGTGCTGTTGGATAGCTGCGGTTTTAGGAACCTTCCTCTGATGTGGAAGCAACAATTATTGTTGGTTTTGCCGTGGTGTAAGCCACTCCACTCCCAGCCCCAGAACTCAGAACAGAGCTATACTCACTTTGCAATGGAACCAGATTGGAGCAGTCTGTAATGCAGGGTTGCAGAACCCTTTTAGGACCTAAGCGCTACATACCCTTCTTGGCAACCTTCTGGGGGTTGGCTGTGGGCCAATGGTGAGGTCAGATGCAGAAGTAGGAGGAGGAATGGGTGTGAATTTTACGTTTGTGCAGTAGGCTACTTTCACTCACATACCTGTCTCTATCCTCCATCCAGGCAGCTAAGAGGCATAATTATTGCATGGCATAATTATTGCATTTTATGTAAGCCAAGTAAAAGTACTGACGATTAAGTAGTACAGTGGTGCCTCGCAAGACGAAAGTAATTTGTTCTGCGAGTTTTTTCATCTTGCGAATTTTTCGTCTTGCGAAGTCGCAACTGCACCTCTTCAAGCAATGCACCCTGGGTATTAACGGTTTTAAGAAAAAGGAAACAAACTTGCAAGACGTTTTCGTCTTTCGAAGCAAGCCCATAGGGAAATTCGTCTTGCGAAGCAACTCAAAAAACGAAAAACTCTTTCGTCTTGCGAGTTTTTCATCTTGCAAGGCATTTGTCTTGCGAGGTACCACTGTATACAAATTGTGTAAAATAAATAAAAATAAAATGATTGGAGTTCAAGGACACATTCCAACCAGGCAAAAATACTTGGTGTGAAAAGCAGGGGCATTGAGTGTGAGATAGCATAAAGCAGTATATCCGTCCTGAGATTTTAAATTTTAAAAAGAAGACTCCAAGGGAATAATCTTTTTGACCACCTGCTCTACATAACAGCTGTGTTATGGCTTCCCTGTTAGTGGAAGACTTGCACAGTGAGGAGAAGACTGAGCTGAAAGCTGAGCTTTATTTCCAAAATGCTAGATTTTAAATATCTGAAATTATTATTATTATTATTATTATTATTATTATTGCTGTTGTTGTTGTTGTTGTTGTTGTTAATGTTGAGATCCATTTATTTATTTCATCTTAACAGGTTCATTCTGAATGGACTCATTCTGCTGAATACATAGACTTAAAGATTTAATATTTTATCTTCGTATTTGTTTTTGTCCTAAGACTGTGAACATGCTGTACCGTAAAGCACATTTCTGCCCACGAATAATTCTGGGTACTGTAGTTTGTGAGGGGTTGTTTGTGACGGGTAAACTACAGTACCAAGAATTCTTTGAGGGAAATAATGTGCTTCGAATGTGTTTTAAAGGGGTTAGCCTAAATCCAGCTGCTTTAGATATCATTTACAAAGGAGAAAAAAAGGCAGGATATAAGTCTCTTGAATAACATTTATTCAGGTTTCAAGCCCAAACTCAAACTTCAGTGAAGGCTATTCATACATTCAACTGCTAGTTGAGTAATCAAAGGTACAGAGCAACAAACTACCCTGGAAGATGATGAACTCTCCTTCATAGGAGTGCTCTATGAGTAAGGTAATATATATGTCGGAACCAGCCTAAATAAAGAATTGTGGTGGTACTGAAAAAATGGCACCCACTTAATGACAACCATCTCTACTGTTAGAGGCGAGAAGTCTGATCTGCAACAAAACATTGCAGTGCAGTGTGCCAGTCATCCCCTTTCCCAAGATACTCCATTGCATATCCTCTCTTCTTGCTGGTTTTACATTTTCCTCTCTCCTAGAAGTCAGTTAGTTGAGCATGCTCAGCTGTTTAGGTTCGCCTTCCCTTTTAGATGAGAAAAAAACCTAAAGTCCACAGGCTATAGGACATATCACAAGACAGTTCTGGGCTGTGGCCACCTTCCCTCCAACTTCTGTGGGTGGCGGAGCTCCCAAGAAGGAGGCCTGGTTTATCTCAGCACCCCACACGGTCTGTAGGGAAGGAGGTTGTCTTTCTGATATTTGGACCCGAAGTCGTTTAGGCCTTCAAACACTAGCACGCGCACCTTACGTAAGTCAAACCTGCCAGCAAACTGCCAACCCATCCGAACAGTGATGTGACAGGTAACAGCTGCAACATGCGACGTTCCCCCTGAGTTGGAAGATGCAGCACCTGTTGGATTTCTGCCTGTCCCATGCTGATGTTGAAAGCTACCACAGCCCAGCCGGGGGGGGGGGGAGTCGGTCTCTGTGCAAAATTCTACATCAGTTGAGAGGAGCCGTGTATTTTCAGCACCGGTGGGCACAAATTTTTCCTCCCTCACAGGGAACATGCACAGGCCTTGTTGACAGGAACACTGTGAACCCTAAACTCTTTCTGGAGGGGGGGGGCTTGAACCCCCCCTCTCCAGGTTTGCTTCCCCCACCCCATCAGATACACACACTTCTTTCTATAAAAAGCTGCTTCTCCCTCCCTCCCTCTCTTGTGAAGCTCCTTGTCCTTTTTGGTGAAGCCGTGGGTGGGTCACCATGGCAACAGCTGAGATATTTTCGATGAAGACGGGGGATCAAGCTCCAATACGCTCCTCACACTCTTTCTGGCCCCCACCTTGCAAAAGGAGATTGGGGGGGGGAGAGAAGGCAATGAAGTGGGTAGGTGGGATGAAATATAAATAGATTTCAGAACCGCAGCAAAGTACAAGGGGGCATGGCGGGGGGCGTCTACACAAAACGGGAACATTTTTGGGCCTTTTCCTGTGGACCATAGGGTTGGTGGGTTATTCCTGTATTTCATCTGACTCAGCTTGTAAGTGCATTTTGATGGCAGGCCGGATTGTGATGATCAGATCTGCATCTGGGAAACCCAGCCAGATTATTATTATTATTATTATTATTATTATTATTATTATTATTATTATTATCTTTCATGTGCAAAAGCTCGGCATTGGATCACGGGAAAGAACAGGATTGAACTAAGCATGTGCAGAGTGCCATGCCACCCCCGCTGGTCTCTTCTGAGCAACACTGCCTGGTTTCTACATAGCTGGTATTAGGAAACAACAACAACACCTTGCAGGGATTTGAGCCCAAATCGTATTGGAAATTAGGCAGTTACGAGGCAGGAGCTAACAGGAGAACTGTCCTGATTTCCGGAAGAGGGTTGGATTGGATAGCCTTACAGTTTCTCCCAATCTCAGACACAAATTTCATATGTGGGTCACCAGGCCAGCGGTAGTGAGGGGCAAAGACAGTTCGGCAAAAGGACCCCATGACGATAGCCATTTTCACATCCGGACATACGAGTGACCCAAATATAGGCCCAGATAATTGGTTTCTCTCTCCTCCTCTGCTTCTCTCTCCAAATGCCTCTGTTGTATGCAATCTCCCTGTTGAAAACATGATTGAAAAACACATATTTTTTTCTAGATGGCTTCCATCCCTCCACTTTACATTATATTTTTTTTGTCCTGGCTAGGTGGAAGAATATAAATAGCTTGTTCTCCTGGGTTATTAAAAGCAACAGATTCAAGGCCGTACCAGTGAGGGGGCTATTTTATGTAACAAGGTGTCAACCCCTGGAATGTTCCTCTTCCTCCTCTATTCCTCTTTGCCCATCACTGAATTTATTATTTCCTTTTCTCCCTGCCCCGCAGCCCGTTTCCTAGATTAAATTAATACACATTGCAGCAGCCAATTCCCTCAGTGCTGGCACAGCGGCGATGATGCTTTGCCAGAATGGATCAGAAGGGCTGTTGCCTCTTCGGTAATAATAATGAAATTAAAATAGGCAGTGAGGAGCACCGTCAAACACATTGGTCCAACAACAGTGAACAATTCAGCAACTGGGATATACGATATAGGATGGAAGCCATGCCTCTTGCTCCCCCCCCCCCACTTTCCCCTGTGCTCCTCCCCAAACAAAGAGGAAATATATATCAAAAAACAAATAAACTGAGAGGACACTTTGCTCAGGTGTCTCCCAAACCTTGCAGCAGCTGTGTAAAATTCAAGATGTGGCAGGATCTGTGCCCCCCCCCCCCCCGCTTCCAATCACTGCGCAGCAGGGAGGCTGATAACTTGGACACAGAGATATTTTCAGTGTCAGGTTCCCATTGCTAAGGGCTGGTCGAGGGTAAATGATCAGCGTGATGTGCTCAGTCTTGAGTGGGGACTCCTCCCTAGCAGCAGGGAAAGGGGAACGCAGGTCTTTGTATCTGGTCCTGGGGACTTTTGCTAGGCCACACCGCTCACTGGCCCTATGTTGCACCCCAAATGTTTGTGCCTGGCTGGCCGGGATGTTCTGAGAATGCCTCTTGCTTGTGGGGATGGAGAACAGGGAGGGGTGTGTGAGTGGTGTAGAGAAGCCTGCTTTTATATAAAGGTAATATTAGCATTCCTGGCTCTGCCCGCCACTGGCATGTAGGCTGTGGCCCAGTCTGGAAAAAGTTCCCTACTCCTGTGCAAAAATCTTCTCCAGTGTTCGACACAGCAGAATGACCACAGTGTAAACGTGGTGCGTGGTGCCAGTTCCATCTTTTTCAGGGCCCTGGAATGAGATGCTTGCCTCTTCTACCTCCTCTCTGCTGTTGCTGCCTGTTCACTGTCCCATTTCTCTGGGGCCCAATCCACCCCACTTCCCAGGGAGAGAGGGGGTGGGATGGACAGGGGATGCAGGGGTTACTCCTCCTTAGTTTGCTAACTTGAGAGGGCCAAGTACCAGGGCAAAGGGCCCACTATTGGGATATGGGCACTAGCAGACGCCCTTGGTGCCAGCCTTGCCGATGCTACCCTCGCTCTCTCCAGACTCCTACAGACAGGCTGCCAGAAAAAAGCTCAATAACTTTGTCCAGATTTTTCACTTTGGGGTATACGGCAACCCTAGCTTATTCATCCTGGTTTCTTTTTCACAGAGGTTAGACGATGCCTGCTCTTTAGTGAGCATTCGTCCTGATTTATTGACGGGGCAGTTATGCAACAATAAGCAACCACCCTGCATTTGCTTGCATGGTGGTTACACATCTTCCTCTTAACTTTTTATCCATCCACATTTTGCAGTGCATTTCTCTGCCACTTTCCTAACTGCAAAAAGTCTGAGTTGTTGTTGTTTAAAGTAAATTTATTAGGGAGAGAAACAGAGTGCATTAAAGGTAAAGGGACCCCTGACCGTTAGGTCCAGTCGTGGCTGACTCTGGAGTTGCGGCGCTCATCTCGCTTTATTGGCCGAGGGAGTCGGCGTACAGCTTCCGGGTCATGTGGCCAGCATGACTAAGTCACTTCTGGCAAACCAGAGCAGTGCACGGAAACGCCGTTTACCTTCCCGCTGGAGTGGTACCTATTTATCTACTAGCACTTTGACGTGCTTTCAAACTGCTAGGTAGGCAGGGACCAAGCAACAGGAGCTCACTCCGTTGCAGGGATTCGAACCGCCGACCTTCTGATCGGCAAGCCCTAGGCTCTGTGGTTTAGAGAAACAGAATGCATAAATCCACTTTAAATTTACAGTGTGCACTTGATTCCTGCAAAATGTCGACAGTCTGGAGGCAAACCCCCCCCCCAAAGGTATTGTCCTATTCAAGTTAACATGCCTGCAGGATTCACACACACACACCTTGAATTTTGTATATATTCAAGCCAGCAAAACCACTCAAGGAGGGTGCAAAGTAAGGGGTGTTGAGGGGTGCAGCCCGGGGAGGGAACATGTGGTTGAGCAGATGTAGCCTGTGCAAAGTTTTGAGAGAGAGGTCTAAAGGGCTGCATTTGGCCCTCAGGCTTCGGGGGGGGGGCACCAAATTTTAACACCAAATTCACACTCATGATATGTATTCACTCAATCTCTTTTCTTTATCAAAATTCCCCGGGACTGTTATTTTTTCTTTCAATGTGGTCCTTCTCACCACACATGCAGGAAGTGATTCCACCCTGCTCCCACCCTGCGGTGATGGGTGGATGTAGGTCTGTTGCTGCAAAGGCCCATGTTGCACTCAAACACCTTCACACTGTGCCTAACCTTTTGGGGGCTCAAGGGTTGCACAGACCTAGAGGCAGCCCCCTAGTGGCTGCGTGTCAAAATGGGTGTGGCCAAAGAGGGGGGAAATGAAAAAGTATCCTTTTTATGTACTATACTCAGTTGTATTATTAACCCTTTTAATGATTCACCAAGAAACTTGATTATTAATTCCTCACTTTGTAACTGGTGTAATTCACTAAGCAGCAATAAGAACACATTTGCACAACCCTTTCCTGCATAACTAAGTTCAATTCCCTTCCATGCTTATAAATGAATTTCTATCCCCCATTTCCCCTCATAATTAATTTCACTGCCTTCCCACTTTTTCCTCTTCCCATCCCCTTTCTGTTAATTAATATCGCCTTCCATTCCCACACATAAGGAAGGCACACAAACACACAGACACACAGCAGAGAGATTTCTTTTCTTATTCCCCACTGCACTACGGTAGGAGGCAATTCATTTGCTGTTACTATTAAAGAAGCCCTGGTGCTTTCCAGTAATTTGTCAGTGAAATATTCAGCTGCTGCTTTGGGCGCAAGGATGCACGGTTTGAACTCTTGGCCTGGGAATCTCTCCTCCTCCTCCTGCCTCCTTTCACAATGTTTGCTTTTGAATTTATTTTAAGTTTTGAACACTGTCCTTGGCTATGTAAGGAGGGGAGCGCCACCACATTTTTATATATATAAAAAAACCCTGTTAAGTAATAGCTAAGGAGACTGCATGGCTATGTCTACAGCCTTGATTTTACATAGAATCATAGAATTGTACAGACCCCCTGGTCCAATCCCCTGCAATGCAGAAATCGCAGCGAAACAATCCCTGATAGGTTTCATCCTCATCTTAAAAACCTCCACTGGAGGATCTGGCAGAGGATTAGATAATATGACCCTATGGGCCTCCTCTGTCACCGCCTGTGCAATGACTAGCACCAGAATGTGGCGTATCAACAATGGCTCAGTCGCCACCACCGGAGAAAGAAAAGGCCTCTTCTCCTGGCCTCCTAGCAGACTCACTCTGCCCCTCTCCCCGGGAGAGGAGAACCCCCATGGATTACCTCTCAGACCATTCCAATGGGAGCAGGTCACAAACATTGGCAGGGAAATTATGAGTGGAAACTGCAGTCTTTAGTTCATTGCTGAAGCACCTGCTTTCAATGCAGACGGTTTTCATCTCCTGTTTGTAAAAATGGTCAGGGAATGGTTGGTGGGGAAGACTTTCTCTTCCCAAGAACCTGGACAGCCGCTGCCAGTCAGAGTAGAAAATAACAAACTGGATCAGACCTTCATCCAGGACGTTGAGGACTAGAAACTTACTTCTTCTTCTTTGCTTAGGGCAAAGACCATAGCACAGCACACACACAGAGGGGCCCAGGATCAAACCCTGGCATTTCCAGGTAGTGTTGGGAGCGCCTGCTGCCCGAATCCCCCAGGTCCACTGCCAGCCAGTGTTGGCAATACTAAGCTAGATAGACCAATAGCAAGACTTGGCATAAGGCAACACTTTGGGGTTGCATTACAATCCTATGCACGTGGTGGTGGGGGGCAGTGTCCAGTGCTGGTACAGCATCCCTGGCACTCCTACAGCCAACAGCTTGCACAACTGGGACAACTGCACAACCGACAATGGGAAACACTGGCTTGCGAGCGCTCCAGTTGGAGAACAGCCTTTACCAAAGGTGTCATGGGCTTTGAAGACACTCGAACTCAGGATGCAAGAGAGAAACGTGCTAAGACAAAGGCACGCTTGGCAAATCCACACCGTGATCAGCTCCTGCCTGGAAACTTATGTCCCCACTGTAGAAGGATGTGTGGATCCAGAATTGGCCTCCACAGTCACTTACGGACTGACTGTTAAAACCATGTTTATGGAAGACAATCTTACTCGGCTACAAGTGATCACAGAAGAAAGAAGAAGAAAAGGATATATGTGCAGCCTGTCAAAGCATGATTTGGCCCTATAGCTCAGTTGGTTAGAGAATGGTGCAGATAACGCCAAGGTTGCAGGTGCAATCCCCTATGGGGCAGCTTAACATTCCCGCATCAAAAGGGGTTGGAGTAGATGATCCTCAGTGTCCCTTCTGACTCTATGATTCTATGATGTGCAGGCTGCCTTTTACATACATGCTCAGTACCTCTCTCCCCCCCCCCGCCCCCTGTTTTATAGGTGGCAGGGTATCTGAATGCATCTGTGCCATTTCTGTTACAAACAGCTCTCTGAGCCAAAAGATATTTATATCATCCCTTATTGGGGTAAAAGTACAGCTTGGATGCCTCCGCCCCCGCTTTTGCTCTCTCTCTCTCTCCTTCCTCCCTCTCCCCCCACTGCAGTCTTCGCAATGATGAGCGACGCTGTTGGCCGCCCCCACACGCTGCAGCAGAGGGACTGTGCATTACAGGCTCTGAATTGCAAAGCAAAGGAGCGCCAGCGTGTGTGCGCACTCCAGGCTGGCTATATTTAGCCGCTGGGTTGCTGTTTTTAGCTTCTTGATTCAGAACTCAAATTAGCAGCAAAGAGGTGAAGGGTGGGAGGGGCGAGGCCCAGGAAGGTTCTTGAGAGACCTGAGCAGGGGTGCTCGGGAGGTATGTGGGGTGGGGGGAAAGAATGAGGAGGGGAGGCTTTGGCAAGCAATGGGGTGGTGAGTGGCTCTGCAGTCATCGGCAAGACTGGCCCCCCCACCTCAAATCCTCACCATAACCCCTCTTCCCTTTCCCTCCCCAACCCCACAGAGTGGATGCTAGAAGGGCAGTGAGTCACTGTCACAATGCTATGTGATTCACTTAGATTTAGGCTAAGCTGTTAGCAAATCGGACTGCTTGTCTGCCACCCTTTTAGGCAGACTCTCCTCCGCCTTGCTGGGACTTCCCCCTTTTCTTTCCCCCTCCCCCGCCGCGCGCGCACACCTCCACCCGGAACTGGGTTTAGGGACAAAGAAAAACAGCCCTGCCACCGGGCATAACTTCACCCAGCATTTGTGCTCAAGCCGAGTCCTGGTTATATATGAGCACCACCCCCCCAAAAAAAACCACGTGTTTGGGGCTTTGTAGCATAAAAACATAGCAAGTGGCCTAATATAAAGTCGGAGCTAGTGGTGGGTGGAGCCCATTAGGACTGGTTGGGAGGGAGGGAGCCCGTCAGTAGGTGGCGCTAGAGCCAATGAGAGGCTTTGTCCCTATCCTCCTCCCTGCTGATTTCCAAATAGGGGAAATTGAGACCCAGGAGGAGGAAGTTGGCAGGCAGGCAGGACCATTTCCTGGGCTGGCTGCAAGTAAGAAGGCAAGCCAGGGTGGGAGTGGGCAGCTGTCTGGGTTGCTGGAGCATTTGCCACCAGGCAGCAGACCCTTGGGTCTATCTAACTCAGTATTCTCTACTTGTAGAATCATAGAACTGTAGGACTGGAAGGGACCCTGCAGGCCATCTAATCCAACCTTCTGCAGTGCAGGAATCTCAGCCAAAGCATCCATGACAAATGGCCTCCAACCTCTGCTTAAAAACCACCAATGAAGGAGAGTCCGCCAGCTTCCAAGGGAGTCTGTTCCCACTGTCAAACATCTCTTACCATCACAATGTTATTCCTAAAGTTCCAGGCATGGCCAAACTTGGCCCTCCAGATGTTTTGGGAGTACAACTCCCATCATCCCTAGCGAACAGGACCAGTGGTCAGGGATGATGGGAATTGTAATCCCAAAACATCTGGAGGGCCAAGTTTGGCCATGCCTTTAGGCAGAATTTCCTTTCTTGGGATTTGGATCCGTTACTTCATGTCCTTCCCTCCAGAGCAGCGGAAAAGAAGATGGGCAGCATCTCCCAAGAGTTTCAGGCCAAGTCTTTGTTTCCCAGTCCTACCTGGAGATAGGAGGGGTTGAACCCGGGACCTTTTGCATGCAGTGAGGGAGCTCCTCCTTGCCTGACCCAGTTCGTATGTGCAGCCCAGAGTAGGGCTTCTGGGTCAAAGGCTTGGAGAGGCTTGAGCCACAGCACCCAAGTTTAGCCCCTGGCATCTCCCTGCAGGTCTTTGAAAGGATCCTGCTTGACAGCCGCTGCCAGTCAGTGCAGTCAATACTGGACACTCACTGGAGAAAGTCAGGAAAAAAAGATGAAAGAAGTGGCAGGGAGACAGAAATGGGATGATGCCGTCCTGTGGAAAGTGAGTGAACAAATAATAACCATTCTGCCTTAAATGTCTAGAGTGAATTCCTCCTAAGTGTGATGTACCGTGCAGCAAAGACCCCCAACTTCTCTGATGCGGTTTGAATTGGTGGTAACTAGCCAGGAAAGAGATTTTGGAGTCATGGTGGGCTGGACATATTGAACATTGACCCAGCGTGCACAGATTTGATAGGAATAGGATAAAATATACACCTGCCAGTATTGCAATGGCATTATAGAAATATGTGGTATGATCCTATTTAGGACAGATTGGAGGCAAATAAAAATAAAAAGTATTTGTGGGGCTCATTCTTGGAAGTCTCAAGGTGCAAGTTAAATCTCAGGGCCATCAGCTACTGTGGTACACCTGCTAAGTCAGTGGTTCCGTCTGAGCGCATAAGTGTGTTAGCTGAGATAACCTGATAGGTGACTATTGCACCTATAACTTGCACCTACAGCCCAGTTACATAAAAAAAATATGCAGGTAACTATTGCAAATATAACTTGCACATGCAGCTTAAGCAGATATATAAGTACAGAAATGACTTTTGCACCATGTGAAAGATGAAAGATCACGAGCTGTCTGAATGCAGCCAGAATATGCACCATACATCCGTTCAAAGCACATCCCTCACCTCCCTGAATCCTGAGGACTGTCATTTATCCCCCACAGAGCTACAATTCTCAGCACTCTTATCAAAGTACAGTTCTCATAATTATTTTGTGGGGAATGTGCTTTAAATGTGTGCAGGCACAGCCTTAGATTCCTCGTGGGTTAAGCACCCAGGAGGCTCAGTTGTTCCTGCAGGAGTAGATGCCTTTCCATCGCAGACAGCCGCTACTTCCTCTCATCCAGGGCTCTGACACCCTTGCCTGCATCCACAGACTCTATTTGCTCTCCCAAGTCCTTCCCACTCAAGCTCAGGGCTGCTTCAGGAGGGGATCCCAGCCGTAGAGCTGTGGAAAGGACCCATCTTGAGGAAACAGGATGCTGGCAGGAAAACCCCCACGGTGAAAAGCCGGGGACTCCCAGGGCCTATTTATAACACTGTGCATCTAAAAGAACGTTGAAAGAACACAGTGGATTCATATCCTATATCCTTTCCTCCTTTCCATTTTTTAAAAGCTTTCCCCTTCCCTTGTTTTCCCCCTCCTCTTTCTCTCCTTTCTCTCTTTCTCTTTCATTCTTGACTTTCCCCCTTTGAATCCAGGGCTGCGGCGATGGAAGAAACAAGACCCTTTGGGGTGTTAATGCTGTGAGCCCCTCAATCAGGTTGTATATATGTGTAAAGAAAACCATATATCATAAAGACACCACAGTCTCCACTATCCCTCATTCCAAAGTAAACACGAACCCTGGGTAAGCATCTGCAACCCCTGGGATTTCGCGCCCCTTGGGGATTGGGGTGGCACGCAACAATACTAATGGCAAACTCCTTCTCCAGGTGTGGGTCTCAAGCAGGCTTGGGAGAACACCAAAGTTTGCAGAAGGACAACCCCGTCTCCTTGAGATGGGGAACCCCCTTCTAAGGGGACGACTCAAAAGCCCAGTGAGAGGGCTGAGTCCTCTTACTGGGCACAGAATGGTGGTTGAGGGAGCGGGTTGAGGATGGGGAATTGGAGGAAGGGATGGAATGGAGTAACCTGGAGGAGGCATGGCTGGCTGAAACCCCAAACAATAGCACTTCACGTGGCCACATTTTGTTGCTGGTCCCCATTGTTGTACCTGCTTAGACATTTGTCCACCTGACATTGCCCTGTTGGTTTGGAAGCAAAATGAGGCCAACCCCCAAACAAGGCAGCTGTTTACTTTCTGGGTATATACATTAGCAAATTAAAGGAAGAATGAAGAGCCCCCCCCCCCAACAGCCTAGTAAAGCCTAAGTGTGCTTCCTATTCATGATCCTCACGGGATCTACTTTACTGGGCTTCTGCCCTAAAGCCACTGGTTATCATCCCACTTGTTGATACTTAGCCCTTAAGGCTCTTGGAGAGATCCAGGCTGCCATGGAGATGAAGTCACTTCATACAGCAGGGGAGGGGAACCTTAGGCCCAGAGGTGGGGGTGCTGAATGTGACCCTCCAGTCCTCTCTGTCTGGCCATCAGGGTTTACCCTGGGTCACAGTCCTTCCCCAGGTCACATGACTCACTGATCAAGCTCCACACACCCTTTGTGAGTTTTGGCCTGGCTGTAATGTGTTCTTAAATTTGCACTGATTCCTCTTGCCTGCCTGGATGGATGGATGGAGGGTCAAATGGAGCATGTGTGTGCGTGTGTGTTTGTGTAGAGAGAAGGTAGTCTACTGTACCCTGGTAGAGTTCATGTTTGCTGCTCTGCCATATTTTGCCTCTGGTGCTTCCCATTGGCATATGGCCACACAAAAGGAATTGGGCTGGAAAAGGTTCCCCAGCCCTGCCATACAGATTTCAAGGGATCCAGCATTTTTCCACCCAGGGCTGCTAACCCGAGCCAACAGCTCCTGTTTTGCAGCCAAAAAATGTCAAGCGAGCGGAGTTTCCTAAGTTATCCGCAAGTCACCGTGGCTCTCTAAGGAACCCTGCCCTCCAGACAGCTCTGCAGTTGAGAAGTAATGCCCCTTGTCACTCCTGGGAAATGATCTACTGGTAAGTGATCACTACTGTGATCACTTATCCTGGGAAGGGAAGGAGCCAATGGGTCTTTGATCTTGCTGATACTTAGGAAATTTCTTTCAGGTCATTTCAGCCTCTGATTAAACATGCACCCTCCACCTCCACCCTTCCAGACACACTATACATTGAACATGTAAAAATCCAACAGAGTTTGAAAGAACTTTTCAGGAGTTGTTGTCTCTGGTTAACTGGATTGCATAAACAGGCTGTCTGCATTGCAGAAAGCTATCATTGCATAACAGTGAAAATCCTGTTTCTTGGAGCCACCATGACTGAGCCTATTTCAGTTGTGCTTTCCTCTGTCTTTTTTAAACAAAAAGCACGGAATCGAAGAAGATTTAAACAAAACACACAAACACAGGGACCCCTTCGAGACGCGGCCCCAATGGGTTTTCTTCCTGAAGCAGAGGATCCAGCCCCAAGGAAGGACAGCTTGCAAGAGCTATCCCTGAGCAGAACAGGTGAAAAAGCATCCAGGCTAGAAAGAGTTACTCTCCTCCCACCATATCAGCTTCTTTTCCTTATATGGAGTGAGAGATTATGCAAAAGAAAGGTACCTAATTTAGGTTACCTCTTGGGGTGGGGGAAGAAAAGAAAGAAAGAAAAAGAACCACCCCAAAATGGGAGACAGAGAGCTGTCACTTTTCAGTCCGTTGCTCAGGCAACCATGAAGCAAAAAAAGGCACCACTCTCTTTTCTTTCTCGAAGTCTATTTTTGGCCTTCATATAAGAAGGTGTTATTTAAGACCTGACTTACCGGTATTTATTGTTGAGGAAGTTTTTTTATAACAAAAAAAGAAAAGGAAAAGAAACTCACCCACTAGTGATTGCTGTATGGGAGAGAAGCCAGAATTCCTGGAGAGAAATCCTATATAAAGGTGTGCTTAGCACAAGGTTTCTTTACTAAAAAGAAAATGGGAAAGAAAACCAAAACGAAACAGTGAGAATTATGTTAGGCAAAGAAAAAAAAGTCAGGGGGAACAAGAAAAGAAAAGAAAAACAAAACAGCTTGAAATGATTCCCCACAGATCAATGTTTGTATTATTATTGTCATTATAATTAGTAAAAGACCACATAAGGTACACTTTCTTAAAGACACTAAAATGAAATGTACACTCAGAGAAATAAGCGCGCGCGCACACACACACACACACAGATGAAAGACAATCAGGCTGAGAGCCCAACCCAAACACACCTTTTTGAACTTGCTTTTCATGCAATTCAGGTCTAAGCCCACGATTTTGACCTGACTTTTTCTCCCTGGTTTTCTGTTTTAGATCAGCAGTGAAGAGATTGGAAAGGTACATTGAGGGTTTTTTTGTGCATGTGTGAAAAGGGAAAGGTGGAAGAAAGGATGAACAAATCAATGAATGAGTGAGTGAGTGGGGAAAGAATACATAGCAAATGGTTTTGAGAAAGGAAACCCAGAAAGAAACACAAAGGGAAGGAAAAAATATGGAAGGGAAGTTTCGAAAGCCAGAATAAAATGAAAGCCTGTGAAAGAGTTGAGACAGCAAGTCCTTTTCGTGAGAAGGGAAGAAAGAAAAGCGAGACTCCAGCGCCAGAGTGAATATCTAAGTCTGAGCTGGAGGAATGGGAGGAACAGAGGAGAGAAGGCGTTGGGCTCAGACGCTGCCGAGGTGTGATTCCAACAGAAACGTCTCTGCTTCATCTCCTAATTCGGTGCAGCGTTTCTTTGGCTGCCTCCCCCACTCCCCCCCTTCCTCACCGCGTCATTCAGGAGCCAGTGACGTAGGGTTCCCCCAAGCCCAAGAAAGGGAGGGGGAGGACTCTGCAGCCGTGTCCCTCCATTGATCTGAACAAATCTTCCCGCCCCACTTTCCTTAGCATGCCAGTGCCCACACTCCCGACAGCCTATAAAAGATGAGAGGCAGGCAGTGGTTCTCAAACAGATCCACAGGCAGACACCGGAGAGACAGAGAGAGAGAGAGACCAGAGAAGAGGAGGAGAGGAGACGGAGGAGCGCTAGTCGCAAGGAGCTTCGGCAGCCGAGATGTATCGGTCCACGAAGGGAGCCTCCAAGGCACGGCGGGACCAGATCAATGCGGAGATCAGGAACCTGAAAGACCTGTTGCCCATCGCGGAAGGGGATAAGCTGCGGCTATCGTATCTCCACATCATGTCCTTGGCGTGCATCTATACGCGGAAATCCATATTCTTCTCCAAAGGTAACTGCCTGACAGATTCAGAAAGATCCCGAGGTTCGGGGGGAATCCAGGAAGTGCAAGGATGCGGGGTGGGTGCGGGGACACCTGAAGTTGGGTCTTGGGTCCAGCGTCTTTCCTTCGTCCCCCTTCGGGATGGTAAGACTCAACAGGTCTCTCTCCGTGGTGCTGAAGCACCAATGTCTCTTATGAGAAGAGATACGGGGAGCTGCTGTCCGTGGTCCTGAAACAGCCAGGGCGAGCTTTGCGGAGGCAGGGCAGCAACAGTTGCTGTCCCCGGTGCTGAAATCCTAGCCTCAGCCGCAGCTAAAAATCTGATGCAAAGAGCTAAAAGGGTTGTCGCTGTTGTTTAAATAAAAATTATGTTTGTGCTTACCAAAATAACCGATTTCCCCTTCTCTTCTTCCTCAACAGGAACAACTCTAGAAGGGTTGGAGAGCTTGCTTTCTTCCCAGGACTTGGAAGATTTTATGCAGACGCTTCCAGGCTTCCTTCTGGCATTCACTGGAGAAGGCAAACTCATCTATGTGTCGGAGAATGTTGCTGAACATCTGGGGCACTCTATGGTATGTATCTGATGAGCTTGTGGGTGGAAAGGGAAATGCCTTTGCTGTAAAATGGGGAGATTGAATAATCCTTGGAATAGGTACTTAGTTAAGCAACAATCTTTTAGTTACATAAATTCCTTTTAATTCCTTTAGGCCTTGGTAGCCCTAAAATTAATCTTATGCCCCTTATAGTATAAACAGATAATTTCTAGCCTTCATAATTATTCCCTGATGTGATGGTATCACTTATTTATCTGACCATGAATATCTGTTGGACACTGGGAACTTTGTGGTACTAGCAGCATTTTATAGTGCTTAATATGAAACCGGATATCTAAACCTCATCTGATTCTCTATCCTGCAGGTGGATTTGGTTGCCCAAGGAGACAGCATCTATGACATCATTGATCCAGCAGATCACTTTGTGATGAGGAACCAGCTGGCATTGACCTCTCCAATAGATACAAGTAGGTATCCCTTTGTGAAACTGTGCTCAGTGACATGTGAGGAGGAGGAGGAAATGTAGCTGTGCAATGACTCTAAAGTAGAGAGACGGCAGATTAAAAGTTGGCCTGCAAGTCCTAGAATAGATGATGCCCAGCAGGACTTAATTCAAGCAAGAAACCTTCTTTTCATAATATTCACTTAGCCCTAGAGCATGTGAAAGACTAGCAGAAGTGAGAGTGCCTTTGAGCATATAGTAGCTGAGCAAGCACCTGCACTTTGGGTCTTAGAGGAGGGATAGGGAACCTGTAAGCCCCACCCCCAAATGCTGCTGGACTCAAACTCCCATAAGCCTCAAGAAGCATGCCCAATGGTGAGAATGATGAGAGTTGTAGTTCATCAAGAACTGGAGGGCTGCAAGTTGCCCATCCCTGGCTCAGGGCTTGATCCAGAAATGTTCAAACCCCATTGCTTCCCCCAAAAAAGTTCAACACTGAAGCCTAGAAATGCAATGCCATGTAGAAATGACCTCAGAGCCAATGAGAGTAGAACTGTCTCATGTTTTATGATTGAGATTGGCTTAACAGTGTGACTGTGCCAACTGGGTGATATTTCTGTGGCTCCTCTAACTCATCAATGCTCTTTTATTTACTTTTTACAAAAACTCCAGGCCGACTTTTCCGCTGCCATTTCAACACATCCAAGACAATCCGTCGGCAAAGTTCCGGGAACAAGCTGGTCCTTATCCGAGGGAGGTTCCACCAGCCCCCACCTGGCTCTTACTGGTCCACTAATCCTGTATTCACTGCTTTCTGCACTCCTCTGGACCCCAAGCCCAGAATCAGCCAGAATTCTTTCTTCTTGACTTATTTTGAGAGTCGCCACACAAAAGACTTGGCCATTGTGGACATCTCTGAAAGGTGAGCATGTGTTCTGGGAATAGGGAATCTTGGGACCTTGGAGGGGATTGGAAAAGTTTGAGGAAGGGCCTTGAATTGACTAGTGAGAGCCACAATGTTGACAATGGGAGCTGCCTGTCTAGCAAGGGGTGGTGGGTGGTGAACTGTTTTAGTTGAGCAATATAAACCATTACAATCCAAAGTGCTCATCTCTCTCTTCCCAACTCTGCTGTTTTCTAGTGTGATCTTCCATTTGGGCTTTGAGAAAAGTGAGCTGTTTTGCAAGTCATGGTATAGCCTGATTCATCCAGAAGATCTCAGCCATGCGTCAACCCAGCATTATAGGCTGTGTAAGTATCTTGTCCCTTCTATTGCCCAAGTTTCCCACCACATTTGCTGATTTGCAGAGCTGTTTCCTTGGATGGGACCATTGATCTAATCTTTTCTGATGTGCTCCTTTTCCCCAGTGGGTGACACAAGTGAAACTCAAGCTGAAATGGTTGTTCGGCTCCAAACCAAAGATGGCAAGGATTGGATATGGACCTATTCACTGCTCCACATGGAGAATGCTGATGTTCCTATCACTTCCCACAACTATATAATCAGGTAAATACCAAGAGACTTGTCTCCGGCTGTATGTGGGTGTCTCTGAGACCTACCTTGCTTCTTAATCAATTTAGTAGTGGGTAGAAATGTTGAGATTTCCCTTCCATCACTTCTTGCCTTCTGTAGGCCACAAGCAGGAGTGTTCATGTGCCATCTAAGGGGCAACTTTTGGTCCTTGAGGAAGCACAGGCGGGGAGGGGGATGTGCCTAGGATTGTTAAAAGACTTTACTAAGCCCAGCAAGTTGGGAATAAGAAAGGCCACAACAGTGCAAGGTGTATTCAGCACTGCCACTGCTTCTCTGATGGACGGTGCCTCATGGTCAATCTGTTTGTGTCCCTTAATGGCACCCAATGAATTTGCCTTTATATTTTTTAAAGGGCCATCTATTTAAATGACTGGCCCTACATTACTCACCACCATTAATTTTAATAGGTAGGCTCTGAGTATGGTGAACATTGGGTACAAGCCATGGAAGTTGCTTCTGGGTGAATAGTAACAAAAATAAGCCTCAGGAGTAGAATAAATAAAATGTGCTCAGGATCAAGCAGCGATACAGGATCAGAAGGAATTGGTGGCTGGGAATAAGGCCTTTGCTTTTAAAAGGTTATTGTCACTTGTACGTTAGGAATTCATTGGGTTTCAGAAACAAAAAAGCAAGAAAGGAAAGAGAGACAGGGATGAATGTGTCAAGTGCAGTTATTTGCAGTTATCTCTGCTTTGTTGAAGCTGGGGTCCCCTTGGGTGCTCATCTCACTTCCCCTTCCTTTGCTTTTCACAGTGATTCTGAAGCCTGGTCTCTCAAGCAGCAGCTCTCAGCAGAAGAAACCCAGGTGGCCTATGTCCTCGGAAGTGCACCAGCTTTCCTGGAAGGCCTCCTCTCTCCGGGGCAACTTTCCAGCCCTGACCAAGTCTTCACACCTGTAGCTGGCACCCCGACCAGCACCATTGTTGCGCCGTCATTTGACTTTGGCACCACTGGTGGAGCAGAATGCCCCTCTGCCTTCACAGAGACCAGCGCTTCTAGTCTGCCCCAGGAGGTGGCGGAGCCTAGAAATATATCCTCCGTGGAGGAGCCTACCCCAGGCTCCAGCCTCAGCCTACTCGACAAAGGCCCAGCATTCAGCTACGTGGTCTTCCCAACAGACTATGAACAGACCTTAAGACGAGACAACCTTAGCGGCTCCTCCTCCAAAGACTTTGTCTGCACCCCTCCATATACCCCACACCAGGGCTGTGCCTTTCTCTTTGGAGCCCAGGAGACTTACGCTCCAAGCACCATCCCTACTGCCTTGCCTCCTGTGACCACTACCCCGCCCGCTGCCGCCCCTGCCACTACTGTTCCTACCACCACCACCTCTGAGCTGTTCTACACCCAGGACCAATGCAGTGCTCTCTATGAGAAGCTACCACCTACCCCGGACAGCCCTGGTAATGGGGACTGTACCGTCATGACCTTGCCTGAGATCAGGGGTCCCCTCTATATCGATGTGCCCATGGTGCCCGAGGGGATCCTGACTCCAGAGGCCTCGCCCATCAAACAGACATTCTTCAGATATTCTGAAAAAGAGAAGGGTGAGATTGAATTGCTAGCAAAGCAGATCAGCAGCCTGGCTGAGGCTTTCAGCTCTGTTGCTCCCAGAGAGCTCGTCAAGAGCAGCCATGTCACCCTCGGTGATTCTGCACTGGGCGCCGGCCCCGAACTGTGCCTGGACTTCCAGCCTTCCAAGAACTGGAGGAGCATTGACTTCTCCTTGTTGGCCTGCCCAGAGGAAGACCTCTTAGAAGAGGATGCTCTCGAGACCCTTCTCCAAGACCTGTCCACCTCTCTGTTTGAGAAAGGTGGGGCGGGTGTGAGGTGCCCTCACCACCAGTTCTGCGGTGGGAATGTCAGTAGTCCAATCGGCTTGGACACCGAAGATAGTAACCAAGGGGCCTTGGCTGCCTCTCCCAGCATGGACCTACCTCCAGAAGAGCGATGCTTTTTGGAAGAACTGGCCTCCTATGAAACAGCCTTTGAGACACGTGCCTCAAACTCTCCCTGTGATGGGTTAGATGAGTTGTATCAACTCCAGAGCCACATGCAAGAAGGCTTCCATGAAGGTAAGACTGGGGATCAGGCTTGGGAGGGGGCAACTGTGTAGCTTAGGGAAAGGCTGCAGTTCATTGGCAGAACACCTTCTTTGCATGCAAAAGGGGTCTCTTGTGGTAGAGTTTGGAAAGACTCCTGTCTGAAACCCTGGAGACCTGCTGCTATTCAGTTTCCAGGGTTTCCCAAACTTGGGTCTCCAGCTGCTTTTGGACTACAACCCCCACCATCCCTAGCTAGCAGCACCAGTGGTCAGAGATGATGGAGGCCGTAGTCCAAAAATAGCTGGAGATTGAAGTTTGGGGAAACCTGGTTTAGATGATAGGCTTGACTATGTCAAAGGCCTCTTCCTGTACTCCTAAGATTGTGGCAAAAGTCAAATAAAGTAAAGCCACAACTGAGCAATAATTGTCAGGTAGGGAGTCAGCACTGTCGATACTCTGGTTCTTCTGTGACCACGTTACACAATTTTATTTTGCTGCAAAATCCCATCCCCTGAGAATATTTTGAAAATGAGTTTCTAGCCCCTGGGCTTTTCAAATATGATTCTGAAAGTATGTCAGCATAGTCTCAAGGGAGGTCTTCCTGTCCACTAACCAACCACGTCTTTCCTTTGTTCCCTTCTCCCGCAGATGGAAGCGAAAGTGACCCTTCGTTTTGAAATAAGTCTGTGACTTACTTCTCCGAGTATGGCATATTGTCATATCCCAAGGACCTTCTTCTGACGAAACCCGTAATGACGAAGCAAGAGGATGTATTCAACCCAGCATCCCGGGATGGGGTTTTTGGAAGAAAGACTTTGTTGTTTTTGTTGTTTTTTTGACAAAAAAAATTAACAAAAGCAAATATACATATATACATATATATATTGATTCTGAGACATCGAAGCTAAGATAACCGATATCAGAGCTAAGGGAAGGACCATTGTAAGTGGACTTACATACGTTACCGTATTCACTCGTAGTGAGTAATCTTGTATGTAATTTACTAAGAAATCCAAGGCGGGGCCTAGCGCCAGGCTGCTCCCAATCGCCATTCAACGCAGAGTTGGAACGAAGCACTTGCGGAGCCAGTTTGCGCGTGATATGGGGATTCCTCCTCTTCTAATCTGCCCCCACCCCAGAGAACAGAACGTGTAGGTGGTACTTGAACCTACTATAGTAAGGGCCAATGGCTGGTGATGTGACATTTTACTTCCTTTTTTGTTTCTTTGTTTGTTTTTCGCTCCTGTTGTCTTACAAATCACATATCTGTTCACAGAGGAGTCTTAAAATTCAGATTCAACTAGCCCAGTTCTAAAGGGGCTGTTGTTCTTGCTGCTGCTCTGACTGTTGATATTATTAGGTTTCTAAGTTTCTCGCAACTGCCCAGGGAGAACTAGCCATTTCTAGTTCCACCTCTACCAGTTAAGCACCCATTTCATCCATTTCCCGGGTTGGGCTGAGTGTCAGCCTGACAGAGATTTCCTGCGTTGCACCTATTGCAAAGATTGAGTAGCATTTGATAATAATAATTTTAAAAAATTATAACAATAATGAAAACAACTCTGATATCCTCCAGATGTTTTGGATCACAACTCCCATCATCCCCGAGTATACCAGCTGGGGATGATGGGAGCCTTGCCAAGAAGGAAATATGGCCTGTTCTCCTGAATTATTATCTGTGTACCACGATCTGTTATTTGCTCTCAGCTAGAGCAACGGGGCAAATTAAAAATTTGCAGCCTGGTAGTACAGGCTTGTTGATCCAGAGGTGATCTTGTGGATGGCAGCAGATGTTTGTAGCTGAATTCATTTTAAACCATTTTATTTGAAATCTGGGTCTCACGGTCTCTGTCCTCTCTAAATGTTTCTTTCTGGCTTTCAGCAAAATCCTCTTTCTTTCTTTCTTTCTTTCTTTCTTTGGTTGTTGTTCCAGTTTAAAAACAACAACCCCCCATATAACATGATCCCATCTGTTCTCGTAGGACCAACGCATTTCCTGTCACAGCAGGATCTGCCATAATATACATGATCACAGTGTGAGCTATTTGGAATAATTTTTTTTAGAATCCCAAACTTTCCTTTGACCACCCTCAAGTGAGGAGGGGCTGTAGCTCCGTGGTAGAGCATCTGCTTTGCATGCAGGAAGCCCCAGGTTCAAATCCTGGTATCTCCAGGTAGGGATTAGAAAGAATCCCTGCCCGAAACCCTGGGGGTCTGCTGCCAGTCAGTGTAGACAATACTAAGCTAGATGGACTTGGTATAAGGCAGTGTCCTATATTTCAACAGCGTCTGTGTTGTGGTAGAGGAAAAATAGTGGTCTAGACGATGGTACAGAACATAAATGTTTATAGCTATAAATACTGATCACTATCTAGCTGTTTTTTCCTTTTAAAAGCCAATGATTTTGTAAGGGAGGTTGCTCATTTCTCCATGATTCTGTCCCAGACTTTGTTCTGAACAAGGATGAGTTGGTCAGGCCACGGAGATCAGTGCTTCCGCCTCTTCTTTATTGTGCTTCTTTCTTCTTCAAATTAAAAATGTGCCACTTCCCCATCGTTTGATAGGAGGTGGGGCTGTCACTCCACGTAGAATTGTCTACGACTAAGTATCAGGATTGAATCCTCTGAACCTTTTTATGAATTCGCACATTGTTGAAATGTGGGATGTTGTAAAAACCCAAAACCAATGATGTACATTTGTATCATATATCTATATATATACAGAATTATATGTGACTGGGTTTGCTTTTTCATTTTAAAAGACAAACACAAATATGTCTATACGTGTACATTGGTGGAACTCTGTCCTGTACATAGATTCTTTTCTGTTTTGTTAATTCCTGACCCTATGTTGGGTCTTGATGTGATGAGCACTTTGGAATAAAAGTGAAATATAAAATCAAGGAGATTCAAAGATTCAAGTGTTATTCTTTTAAAAAATGGCTGATTTGAGTTTCCTTTCAGTGAGAAAGTCCTGGAGGTTTGAGGAGGAGCTGTACATCAGTGGTACAGCATGAGCTTTGACCACAGAAGGTCTGAGATTCACTCCCCAAGCAATGATGTATCATGGGTGAAATCACAGGGGCAGTTGCCCTGGGTGCAAAATTCATAGGGGCACAAAATTTCAAAAGGGAAAAAAATGAGAAAGCAAAAATAATACATAAAAAAGAGTGTACCCTCCCCACCACACGGAAAATCCCCCCATGTTTGTGTGGGCGTTAGAAAGATACCTGCTCCTGACAAATCCCCCATCCCTCTTTCCACCATGCCTGCCGCTCACAGGACGCCACAGCTGCCACTTGGGTAGGTCGTCAAGCTATTGCCCTTTGTTCCAGCCTATCAGTGGACAGTGCTGATGATACTTGCCTTGCCCCGTGCACTGGCAACCCACGTTATGCCACTGTCCCCAACGGCATCTCCAGGTAGGCTAAGGGGGAGCCTTTGTTCTGAAATCCTAGAGAGTTGCTGCCAGTCTGTGGGAACAACCCGGAGCTAGATGGACCGACCCAAGGATCTGCCTCAGCGTAAGGCATGTGCCTGCCTACATTTGACAACATTTGCTTTATTTACAAGTATGCAACTAAAGGGAGGACACGGTGGAGGGTCACAAGAATTATATGCGCCGGGTGGGGGGAAGTTTTTCTCCCTTTCCCATAATTCCAGAACTGGGGGGGGGCACCTTGTGAAAATGAATGGCAGAAAGTTCAGGGCAGAGAAAAGGAAGTCTTTCTTCACACCACACAGTTTGCTGATGGAACTCACTGCCACAAGATGGGCCTTTAGCTGAAGACGGCTTATAAAAGGTTTTAAGTAAATGCATGGAGACACGGGCTATCGGCGGCTACCGGTCACGATGGCTGCAAGCTGTACTCAGGATCAGAGGCAGTTACTGTGCATCATCAGCAAGTAGCTAATGCTGCTGCTCTCACGCCGTGCCTGTGGACCTCCATGGGCATTTAGCTAGCTGCTGCATTGAAGCAGAATGCTGGACTAGGCGGACCACGCATCTAATTGAGCAGGGCCCCTCTTGTATCCTCAGGACGTAAAGTCCAGTACGTTCTTGAGAAACATGCTGGAAATCACCTACAGTTCCTCTGCAGGAGGAATGGTTTACCAGTGTGTGGAACACGCCTTTAGCTGAATGCCTGCAGTCTGGGGTCAAGCCCAGTGATACAGTTTTGATGCAAACCGATCTCCATTTCTTATTACATAAATAGGGAGAGTCGTATAAGTGCTCCTCCTACGACTCACTCCTCGTTATGCTTGGGCATCTTAAAAACTTGGCTATACGTAACTGCAGCTATGTAATTTCTTTTTTATACTGGAGATGCTCCATGTATGGTGGTTACGTCTTATCTTGTACAAGTGTTTATGATAAATCAATAACAAATTTAAAATAAAAAGAACAACCTGAGCTGAAAGCTGTCCCACCCCCCTTCTTCTGCTCCTGCCCTCCTCCTTTGCATAATAAGGCCTCTTAGTGCCCTCTGCTGGGTTAGAGAAGGACTTTGCAAGGAGTCACAGCCTCCCAGTCATCGCCTCTTGGCGGGAACTTAGACGGAAACCTCGAGAAGAACAGAAGAACTTCCCTTTCTCACTCACAGCAGCTGTGGCTGTGGCATGCAGAGCACCATTACCAAGGAATCATGGCGAACGGTGAGATACATTGCTTTGTTTAGCTCTGCCTTCCAGAGGTGACTGAAAAGTAAGTGTGTAAACAACCTCATTTCAGCTTGTTTTAAATTGTGCAACTTGTTTCATAATTGCATAGTTCTGTTCTCCTGCAGTAGCGAAATCTGGAGCTAAGCCTGGCTACCTGAAACTGAAACAACCGCAGACTCTTTCCATGCTTAACCCTGCTCCTTCCTCTGTTCCTTCCTCCGCGCCAGACTTCTGATTGTAAGATCCTCAGGGCAGAGGCCACCTGCCTCCTTGTACTCTGCACTGGCTGCACTGATGGCATGCCCAGAGGGGACCAGGATGGCGTGAGTGGTTCTGGGAACCAAGTCCTATAAGGATTGGTTAAAAGAGCAGGGCATGTTTAGCCTGAGGGAGAATAAGTGAATAACCCCAGAAGAGGTTATTGCCTCTGACGGCTGGATCTAGTCCAGTATCCTGTTCTCAGGGTGGCCAACCAGACATCTTAGTGGGGAAACCTGAAAGGAGGACCTCAGCAGCACAACAGCAATTCTCCGCCTCTGTGAGTCCCAGCAAGTGGCATTTCCTCAAAGAATCCTGGGAACTGTAGTGCACCCCTCACTTTCCAGCACCTTTAGCAAACTATGGTTCCCAGGATTCTTGGAGCAAGGTAGGTTTAAATGCATAGTGTGTTCACAGTCATAGAGTGCCCCCCCCCGGAACTGTGGAAATGGTAAGTAGCACCCAAGAGCTCAGCAGCGGAAAGGCCAGGGCAGGGGTCAGTGCAATGAGGGGCTCAGATGCAAAGACTCCTATGAACATATTAATATTACATTGTGGTGTAAAAGACTCGCTAAGGGGTGAGGAGTGGGGAAGGATGGCGAGTTCCAGCCTGTTCTCCATAAAAAAGTAGGCTTGCAGTATTCAGGGCCGGCCCACCCATGAGGCAAGGTGAGGTGATTGCCTCAGGAGGCAGGATTCAGAAGGGCAGCAGATCCTGATGTAGCTCTTTCTCTCCCCCACCCCTTTGTTCCTGGTGTAGAACTTCCTCCACCCCTTCTTCCACGGCAGGGAGGGTGCGTGTGCCATTTTGGGCTCCGCCTCAGGTGCCAAAATGTATTGAGCTGGCCCTGGTAGGATCAGCTCTAAAAGCCCACAAAGCTCCCACATCCAGTTTCCCTTGGATGCCACTGAAAAGCCCAGAAACAGGGTGTGAAGGCAACAGTGCTCTGTCCATCATCTGTCTCCACAAGCCTTTAAGGGAAGAGTGCGGCTGGACAGGGAAGTTCCATTTAGATTTGCTACCATGCTCTAGTAACATTGGGCTTAGATTGCTGTAATGCACTCCACGGAGGGCTGCCCTTGAGGGCTCCCCAGAACCTCCAGTTATTTTGGAACACAGCCACCAGAGTGCTGACATTTGCGTGGACTTGTATGACACCAATTCTCAACGACAAAGGACCACGGTTTGGCACGCAAATCATTCTGATTCAACTTGTGAATTGCGATGTCAACATTTATGTTTCTTAAAAGTTTCAATTTCGGGCCCATCCAGATTTTCCTTTGCCATTTTTAAATTAACTTTTATTAAAGCTTTTCTCGTGTTGCAAAACAACCAAATAAACAAGGAAAAGGACATATGGCATCTCCATTTTCGATTCATAGTCTTCTTTTTTTACAGTTTGCCACCCATTCCGTCAGGTAAAGTGCTGATTCTCTGAGCTTTGAGAAACGGCATTGAAGATCTGTAATAAAGGTAAAATATTGCCTGGAACAGATAAGATGCAACAAAAGCGAATCTGTGTAAAAACTGCGCCCCTCAAAATTCAGCGCTGCGACCTAGATAGGCAGCTGCCGGGTTGGCCTAATGCTAGCGCCGGCCCTGCTGGTGACAACTGGAAAGGCCCATTTCCCCCAGAGATCCCCTTTGCTCCGTCGGCCGCCTCATCCCCCCATTTCCCCCCCTGGTCTCTCCCTGCCGGTTGGCTCCGCTGGCCATTCCCAGGGTGCCGGCGGACAGGCAGACCGAGAGAGGGGTGGGGAGAGGCGGCCTCTTTCCCAGGCGCGCTCCTGTACGCAGACTCCGAGGCCGGCTCCTCCCTGACCCTCCAAGGGCGACGGCGGCAGAAAGGCTCTCCTGTCTCGCCGGCATCTCCAGCCTCATGGAGGCGAGGCCGGGCAGCACCGGCAGCGGCAGCAAGCAGCGCCGCCCTCGGGGGCTGGAGCTCCGCAGAGGCAGGTGAGCCTCGGCGCCCCTTGGAGCGCCCAGCCCGCAGCGGCCCCGAGCGCCGCGAAGAGGTCCGGGGGTGCAGGAACGGGAGGAAGGATGACCGAGCATGCTCCCATGATCCGAAGCGAAGTGACTCTGGATTGCATAGGAATATGACCCTTCCGAACTCAAGGTAGGGCCTCTGGAAGAGGATTGCTTAAGAAGAGGATTTCCAGGGCCTGGGGGTGGGGGAGACGAAAACAGGTGCAGGGGCTCAAGCCTAGCTTATTTTTTTAAAAATGCCTTTTCTAGAGATCAGTCAGAAACAGGGTGATGGAGATATTTTCAACATCAGGGTGCAGTTTTAGAGCACAGGACTTTATCGTGGTCCGTGTAGCTCTGTACTGTTTACACTGACTGGCAGCAGCTGTCCAAGGTTTCAGGTGGGGGGACATTCCTAGCCCAGCCTGGAGATGCTGGGGATTGGACGGACCTGGGGGGGCGGGGGGCAATCTGCTTGCAAGGCAGATGCTCTACCACTGAGTGACTAGCAAGGAGCAGCTGTGCCCCTGAACTTGTGCAGAGCGTCTTCCCTAGCGCAGCCTGTATCTTTCCTACGCCTAGGACGGGAGGGGGAAGATTGCCAGGCGTTGAACCTGTTTTTCAAAACTGACCCTTCCAAACTTTCTCTCTGGGCCACCAGAGGTTATTTGGTGGAATCCTCCCAGGCACTGGAAACCACAGGAGGGGAGAGTGCTCTTGTGTTCAAATCCTGCTTGCAGGTTTCCCGTAAGTACCTGGCTGAACCCTGTGACAACAGGATGCTGGACTAGACGGGCCAGGGGGCTCTTCTCGTGTTATTATGGTCTTTTGACCCCTGAACTGTGAGCCGGTTCATAAGAAGAGCCTGGCTGCTGCATTAGTCCACACCTCCAACAATGGACATTCAGAGGGACACTGCACAGTGTTGGTAGAACATAGTCATTGTGGATCATGCCCATTGATAGCTCTGTCCCCCAAGAATTTGGGGAATACTCTTAAAGCTACCCAAGATGTAGGAGGGCAGCATTCTCATCTAAGCAACCATCTCATCTCATCTGCTCTGGTCAGACCTCACCTGGAGTACTGTGTCCAGTTCTGGGCACCACAGTTCAAGAAGGACACTGACAAACTGGAACGTGTCCAGAGGAGGGCAACCAAAATGGTCAAAGGCCTGGAAACGATGCCTTATGAGGAACGGCTAAGGGAGCTGGGCATGTTTAGCCTGGAGAAGAGGAGGTTAAGGGGTGATATGATAGCCATGTTCAAATATATAAAAGGATGTCACATAGAGGAGGGAGAAAGGTTGTTTTCTGCTGCTCCAGGGAAGCGGACATGGAGCAATGGGTCCAAACTACAAGAAAGAAGATTCCACCTAAACATTAGGAAGAACTTCCTGACAGTAAGAGCTGTTCGACAGTGGAATTTGCTGCCAAGGAGTGTGGTGGAGTCTCCTACTTTGGAGGTCTTTAAGCAGAGGCATGACAACCATATGTCAGGAGTGCTCTGATGGTGTTTCCTGCTTGGTGTTTGGACTCAATGGCCCTTGTGGTCTCTTCCAACTCTATGATTCTATGATTCTATGATTCTATGATTCTATGATTCTATCATCTCAGCTGAAAACTACAGGGAGACTCCTGACCTAGATCAAGCCTGGCTGACTCTTAGCATCTCCCCCTTGGTTAGACAGAACTAGGATCTTTCCTTTCAAGAACCGACTTCCTGCAATAAACGTAGCTTTCTTATTGCCCCAAATTCAGAGTCCTGGTGGGATTACGTGCAAGGTAAAGAGTGATGCCTCAGCTGGGCTCCTGTATTCTGTTCGACTTCCTAGTGCTTTAACTGCCCAATGCCGACAGATGCTAAACCAGAACAGGAGAATAACTTGTAGAAAACAAAGGCAAAAAGGCAGACCCAAAAAATGGCTTGATTTTATTTCATATGCTATAACAAAAAAGCACAAATTTAGACCTCCTGTGACCTTTGGACAATTATTGACAGAGACATTTATTTGGTGCTTGATATGTGGTGGAATTATTTCGTTACTTTCTTGCTGGACATATTTCTGAAACTGTTCCAGGGGGAGGGGGAAATATTATTTGTTTCCTTTGTTCCTTGCCTTGTATTACCTGTGAAAGATAAACGAACACTTAATTTAAAAAAAAAAAAACCTGCAGAGGGGGCGGAATTTGAGAGGAGGAGGGTAACCAGAGGCCATTGTCAACAGAAGCATTTGCAAGGGTGTAAACCTCCCATGGCCTTTGACCAGACCTTTGCAAATTCCTGATTGGGCAATCCCAAATGTTGTTCGAAGTGTATAATGTGGTGACTAACAGACCTTACCTGAGCAGTCGGCTAAAGTTTTTGGAGGTGCTGATAGCAATGTGAGTAGGCTCTGTGTGTGTCTGTGTGTAAAAACAACAATTCCCTTGATACCTTTTCCCAGGGTGAATTCCAGTCTGTGCTTCTGGATTTAAGAGATTATGCTTATTCTGTTTACTTCCTTATTTTTCTTGTTGCAAAATAACCAGGAATTTACATTAACTCTTTGACGCCTATTTGGGGCTTGAAGATTTGGAAGGAAGAACCAGATTATTCTGTTTCGTACTGGATTGCTTGTTGTTGCTTTTTTTAAAAAAAGCAAGTTAAAATGTATACATAGGTTTTTGGCCAAAATGACCCCACGAGTACTGTAGAAATATGTCTACAATGTATCTATTTAAGTTGTTTTAAAATCAGGAGAAAACCAGGTAAAACTAGCATGCAAATGACAATTATTATTATTTATTAAATTACAATCACAAGTGTCCGGCATTAGATATAATAATAACCCAGCTTTCCCTAACCTGGGTGCCTTCCAGATGTTTTGGACTACAGCTCCCATCAGCCCCAGCGCTCACACTTTTGCTGGCTGGGTCTGATGGGTGTTGTAATCCATTAGGTCTGGAAAACACCACCTTGGCAAATGCTATAATGGCAAATTCCCTTCTATTTTACTCACTTCCACACTAGTGCTTAAATTCTTTGCCCTGGAAGCCCAGGCACTGAGGAGGGGCAGGGTCTACCTCTGCACATTCTCAGAGACACTCTCGCCTTTGTCATTGCTACACATTTTTCAGGGCTTATCCTGGTATTCAGAACAGACCTGAGGCCTTGGAACATTAAGACGAGCCCTGAAGTTGGGTCGGGCCAAAGGCCTATGCAGTTTTCCAGGATGCCTGTTTGGGCTTGAACTAGGACCGATTCAGTGCTGTGGGTCAGTTGTCTTTCCTCCTTTGTCGATCTTTGAATGGTTTGTGTCCATCCCTGTAGAGTGTGAAGCAGTAACAAAGAGGAGAGTGTCTCTGAGCATGTGCAAGAGTAAGACCCTTCCTCTCCCTTCTGTTTTGTGACTTGAGGACACTCTTGGCCTCCATTTGAGTTGTTGAAGGTGTGGGCAGGATAACGGTTGTAGGGCTTCATCTGACTCAGCCTTAGAGCCATAGCTCAGTGGGTTAGAGAGTAGTGCTGATAAGGCTAAGGTTGCAGGTTCGATCCTTAATGTGGGACAGCTGCGTATTCCTGCATCTCAGGGGGCTGGTCTAGGACACCTTTCATCTCGACAGTTATATGATCAAGGCAGAATATAGGAAGTAGTAACAGAAAAAGAGTGCCTCTGGGGGCATGCAGAGTGCATTTCTCTCATTAGTGGGGAATCTCAGGCCCAAGGGCCAAATGTGACCCTGCAGCCTTCCCTATTGGGTCTTTCAAACTCATGCCCCTCACTGGCCTCGACTGTGTTTGCTTGTCTTCAAAATGTCCTTGAACTCTGAGAATGCCTCTCCTGTGCCTGGATGGAGGACAGAGAGGGGTGTGCGTGGAAGGGTAAAATTCGCATTTGTTGCTTTGCACGCTTTTGCCTCTGGCCCTGCCAACTGTTGGCATGTCACCATTGGGCTGGAAAAGACTCCCTACCTCTGCAGCAGTGAGCGGTTGCATCTGATCCACACATGTCACAAGAGCAGGGAAGCGGGCATCTCAGCCGTTCCTTGGGACCACTGGTCTGGGGGTCTTTCTCTTACAGGGTGAGGCAGGGACCTGTCAACCCTTGGGGTGCTTTATTGTGCTTTTTTTGCACAGATCTGGAGTGTGCAGTTCCTCCTGCCTTGCATTGCTTTTTCAAATAAAGCTGGAGTTCTCAGAACCTCCCGAACACTTGAGATGGGCATAATCCAAGTTTATTAGCTTTTTCGCCCTTCGTGGATGGAGGCAGAGTTTTCCCTTCTGTTACTACTTTTTTCAATTCCCTTTCAGGTGCAGCTGTGCTTTGACAGGGGCCAGACGCCTGTCACTGTTCCTGCCTCCCGCTTAGGGGGTGTGACTGGTTCCCGATGGCTTCTCAGGTGACCCCCAAGGACTCGTAAGTATCAAAGCCCCGTGAGATCTGACTTGGGGAGAATATACTTTGAAAAGAGCCGGGATAATAAGCATCTTAACCCTCAGAACCACTTGCAGAGACTGAAACATGAGAATAATACCTGGGATGCCTTTGAGCATATTGCTTCCTGAGCCTTTTGGGTAGGGATTTTGTAACATACACAAGAGTCCCGAACGTGACACCCCTTCATAGATGAGTTACTGTTTTTCATGTTAGAGGGTGGTTTATTTATTTGTTGTTGAGTTAAACAGAATCCCTTCTCAAGCAGAGGTTGCTCATGGGCCTGTGGGGTGTAGTCGAGTGTGGTGGGCCAGAGTGGGGAGAGCTCTGGGTTCCAAATCCATGAAGCTTTTCTTTGGCCCATCATGGCTTAAAAGTAAAGGGACCTCTGACCATTAGGTCCAGTCGTGGCCGACTCTGGGGTTGCGGCGCTCATCTTGCTTTACTGGCCAAGGGAGCCGGCATACAGCTTCTGGGTCATGTGGCCAGCATGGCTAAGCCGCTTCTGGTGAACCAGAGCAGTGCACGGAAACGCTTTTTACCTTTCCGCTGGAGTGGTGCCTATTTATCTACTTGCACTTTGAGGTGCTTTTGAACTGCTAGGTTGGCAGGAGCAGGGACCGAGCAACGGGAGCTCACCCCGTCACGGGGATTCAAACCGCTGACCTTCTGATCGGCAAGTCCTAGGCTCTGTGGTTTAACCCACAGCGCCACCTGCGTCCCTCATCATGGCTTACAGGGAGGATAAAATGGGATGATCTCATGAGCTTCTTAGGGGATTTGTAGGGTACAAAGGTGGTTAAAAAACACACCTGAGTGTCTGACTAGGACCTGAGAAACCACTTGGCCACAAAGTTCACTGGGTTACCCTGGGTCAGTCCCTTCCTCTCATAGTTGGAAGCAGAGCCTACACAACACAAAACACTGTTGCTGTGTGTGTGTGTGTGTGTGTGTGTGTGTGTAAATCTGGAACTGTTCATATGCCACCCATCTGACCGGATTGCTCCAGCCACTCTGGGTGGCTCTCAACAAAATATTAAAAACACAATTTCGTTATACAGTACTCAGAGTATAGCCGTTGAAATGAATGGACCTAAGTCAGTCATGCCCACTGATTTCAATCAAGGGTCCCTCTAGATGTTGCTTTTATTGCACATTCATGATGGTACCGGTGCAGTGAGACACTTTTCAGTACTGATTGCACCTGCCAGCATGGGCCAGCGGTCAGGAAGGATGGGATTTAAAGCCCAGAGATATTTGGAGGGCTGCAGGTCCACCCCCCCCACTCCTGGACGAATACAATGAATCCGTGATGCATTCCACCAGAATCTGCCCAGTGGCATGGATGGGGAAGGGTGGAGCGGGACCAAAGGGGTGAGGGAATGAAAATCTGCAAGCCTCAATTAGGAACGGTTGAGGGAGTTAGGTAGGTTTAGCTTGGAGGAGAGGAGACTGAGAGCTGATACAATAACCATCTTCAAATATATGGAGGATGTTTCCACATGGAAGACAGAGCAAGCTTACTTTGAGCTGCTCTGGAGGGTAGAACTCAAACCAAAGGATTCAAATGAGAAGCAAGAAGATTCCAATTAAACATTAGGAAGAAATTTCTGCGGGTAAGAGCTGCTTGACAGCGGAAGATGGTGGCCTCTCCTTCATTGATGATTTTTAAGCAGAGGCTGGATGGCCACCTGCCAGGAATTCTTTAGCAGTGATTCCTTCATTGTAGGGGGTTGGACTAGATGACCCTTGGGCAATCCTTCCAACCAGTGCCAGATTTACATATAAGCTAAACAAGCTATAGCTTAGGGTCCCACTCTCTTGGGGGCCCCAGAAAAAAATTAAAGGAAAAAAACCCCACGGTGTACATTTCCAAAATATAAGATAAAAAGCATATTATGTTATGCTAGGCTTTAGATACCTAGTAGGTCCTATAAATCACCATATAGCATATATTCAACACACAAAAACGGTGGCAATTTGTTGTTGACAAAGGACAGCTGGACATATAAAGGGCCCCATTACCTTCAGCAGCTTAGGGCCTCATCAAACCTAAATCCGGCCCTGCATATTAATAATAAAAATCATTATGAGTTAGTTAGTTGTATGCAGCCTGTTATTTCTGCTCTGCACCCAACACATTTTTTTCGTCAACTCCAAATTGGACCAGTTGTATAAGCCTCACCTCCCCGGTTGTTTTCTGTTACAAAATGCAGCTGCCTAGGTATGCCTTCTTGGGTTTCCTTCTCTGCATACTCAGGTATGTGTTTGGGGAGGGAGTGGAATGTTTCACACCTGGATTAGTCAAGTTGCATGAGTTACTTACGGTATGAGGATTTGAAGTGTTGAGTTTCCAGTTTTCTGGGCAGGTGCACAGATTTCCTTTAGGTACCCTGTTCCCCTCCCCGGTGCTGCCACAAGTGCACTGGCCACTTAAATCTTCCGCTTCCCTTCTTTTAAAAAACAAAACAAAACAGCAAACAAAGGAATCGGTTCCTCAAAACCTGATTTTCCTGTCCAGAAATGAGCACAGGGGTGGGAACGCTTTCTTCTTGGCGCTGTGCTCCGTTTGTGTGCCTGGTGGGGGAGGGATAAGAAGATGGGGTGGTAAATAGATTGGCGGGGAGGAGGGCGGAAACCGCTACCAGGCAAGGCCTTGTCATGTAGACATGCCTTCGGCTTATTAGATTAAATCTGTCGCTCTCTTTCTCAGATCCAGCCTTTGGTAACCTGGGGCGCTCAAGACACTTTGGACTACAGCTTCAGTCAGCCCCAGTGATGGGAGTTGTGGTCCAAAATTTTGGGAGGCAGGGGTGGGAGAAACCGTCAGTTTCCTTTCCTCATTTTGCCAATCTGGAGTTGAGCTCTCCAAATTTCCGCCTCAGTCGTCATGTTGGTGGTGGGAAGCCCTCGTGAAAATTCATGAGCGTATTTCTGTAGGCAGTTTTGCCTAACAAGCTACATTTTTGCAAAGCCGTTTCCCCTAACCTAATGCATTTGGGCATTATATTTAGATATGCACTTTAATGCACATTTGTATGCGCATTTCTGCACACATGGCTGGGGAACTGCGCTGCAAAATTGGGAAGATTGCAGATTTCAAAGGAAAGCTGTGTTTTGGATCTTGTCTTGTTCTAGAAACCCCAAAAGCAGGTCCTAGCTACCTTTTCGACTTCCCCTGATCTCCCTCACCTAGTGTCACTTTGAGACGTTGTAGGATACTCAAAGGGTGGTTAGGCTCAGCCGCCCAGCCCTACTCTGAGCACTGTGACCACAGTTACACAGTGTTCTCGTGGAGGGGAAGCATTGCAGGATGTTACCGGTGGGCTTGGATTGTGGTAATTATGACCCACCTGCCTGGCCTGAATTGTTTTTGACTCCTTTTTGAGAGGGAGGGAATGTAGAATGCTTGCTCTGCTTACAGAAAGTCTCAGATTCAATTCCCAGCATCTCCTGTTAAAAGGGATCAAAAGACAGGTGGCGGCTGCCTGAGACCATGGAGAGCTGTTGCCGGTCAGAGCAGGCAGTACTGAGCCTGATCTAGCCCTGATTTTTCAGAATCTTGAGGGCTAGAATCTTTATCACTCTTTTTTTAAGCAGAAGGACTGTAGCTCAATGTTAAGACTGCTCGCTGTGCAATCGTGGGCACCTTCATCTAGGAAGGATCAGGGTCAACAGGTAGTTGGGAAGGGGGGAAGACCCCCTTGCTGGCTGAGACACTGGAGAGCCGCTGCCAGCCAGAGCAGGCAATACTGTGCTAGATGGATGAGTGTCCTGATTTGCTCACAGCTGCATCTGTTTAATGGCTGCTTCTCCTCTCCAAACCCCCAGGTTCCATTGTGTGGGGATCATCTTCTTCCTCCTTGGCCTGGGAACTCTCCTGCCCTGGAACTTCTTCATCACGGCCATACCGGTGGGTCCTTTGCTTTAGGCACCTTCTTCTTTGGGCATCCCACGTGCAGCTCACGCCAGGAATCATCGCCCTTGTTGCACACTCACTTCTTTGCATTTCTTTCTCTTCAAAATAAGAGGAAACTCTGAATCCAGCTCCGCTCTAAGGCCGTTTGCCCAGGATGAATTAGGCTGGGATCCCTGGATCCCACTTAACCTGGGAGCAGGAACGGAAAGGATAGTCTCCGTTTCACACGGATGAGTTCATTCGCAAGGCCCTTCCATCCCTTTCCGGCATCAGTCCGTAAATTCTTTGTTAAAAAAAACACCTGCACAAATACATGGATTGCTCTTTGCCTATCCAACCCTGCAGTTCCATCTTTGGGGTGCTCAGGAGGAGGAGGAGGAGGAGGAAGAGAGGAAATGGAAGCCCCATTGTTCCAGTGGCACACAGTCATGGAGGTGGTTTGCGATGGCAGTGTGGCTTCCTGTTGTTTGGTGCTTTGAGGAAACGGGTCGAGTTTTGGGCTTAGCTCACCATAGCCAGCCCTGGAACTTCCATCGATTGCATAGCATGGCAGGGATGAGCAAGGTGCAGTGGAGCATGTGCAAAGTGTCCTTGCACCATGCCTCAATTAGCCTGCACGCATGTGGGTTAAGAGGGGAAGAGCTTTAATGGTCCAACAATGTGTGTTGTATTTTTATCCTGTGAACCACCCTGCGATCTTGCAATGAAAGGGGGTATATAAATATCTAATAAATAACCATGGTGTAGGGCAAGTCTGAGTCCCAGCCCCTCTCTTCCTAGGGAATTGAACACAGAGACACTGTTCAAACAGAGTATAACCTTCTTTTCAGTATTTTCAGTCTCGGCTCATTGTGGGGAACTGCTCAGCTGGCAAGGAGGAGGATGGGAACTGGACAGGCCTGGGACTTGAACCCTCATCCCACTGCAGTGATGACTTTAACTTCAGCAACTGGCTGGCTCTTCTTTCCCAGCTGCCTCTGCTCCTCTTCACCCTTCTCAACTCCCTCCTCTACCAATGGTGAGCTAGCTTGCTTCCTGCTCCTCCATCTTGGCCCGGATCCCATGCCCAAGATGGTTGTTGCCCACCTCTGTCTCCACACTCTCCCAGGTTCCCTTTCCGGGCGTGGGTGAAGCGTAATCTCCAGATTCCCCGCTTTCATTTAAAAGAAGGAAAAGCAAGTGTCTGTAGAACCTGAGACGTGAGGCGAAATGTACAGGCCTGCTTCCCCCTTCCACTGTTGGACTTCGCCCCCACCTATGTGTCCAAAGTGTCCTCTGTAAACTGTGCTATAAGGGGTTAGTCACAACAAAGCCTTGATTGTGCTTGCAGCAGCCCTGAGAGGTAGGACCACTGTTGGTTCCATAGTACATATGGAGAGGTGAGGCAGAGAGAGCAGAAACTTGCTTTGTTTTGAGGGCCGCCGCTCACTGGTAGAACATCTGCTTTGCATGCATCAGGTTCTGGGTTCAATGCCCAGCATCCCCAGGTAGGGCTGGGAGTGTCCTCCACTCAGTGGCGTAGCGTGGGGGGTGCAGGGGGGGGGCCGGCCGCACCGGGTGCAACATCTGGGGGGGCGCACTCGCAGCTCTCTGCCCCTACCTGGCTCGCTTTCTCTCTCACTGCAGTGCTGGCTGTGCGAATCCGATCCAAGCTGCCGGGTCGCCGCCCACTGTGGAGGGGGAGGGTGCCAGGCGTGCGGTGCGGAGAGAGAGCGAGGGACTATCTGGGGGAGGGACAGTGCAGCGGCCGCCCAGCGCAGCGCTGAGCGCAGGAGAGAACCACGCCAGACCAGACCAGGCAGCAGCAAGAAGAAGCTGGCAGCGGCGGCAGGTTAGGGGTTAGGGGGCGCAAATTACTTGCCTTGCCCCGAGTTAGGGGGCACAAATTACTTGCCTTGCCCCGGGTGCTGACAACCCACGCTACGCCGCTGCCTCCACTGAAACCCTGAAGAGCCATTGCCAGTCTGTTTAGACAATACTGAGCTAGGACCAGCAGCCTGACTCTATATAAGAGCTTCCTACTTAAATCAGCCCTTTATTCAGGACCACGTGGATCAGAAACCTAAATCCTTCTGAGACGAAGGGTCATAGATCCATGGTGGAGCCTCTGCTTTGCTTGCAGGAGGTTCCCAGTTCAATTCCCGGCATCAGTGTTGAATCCCAGAATTGTATTCTTGGAAGGGACCTCAAGGGTCCTCTAGTCCAGGAATCTCAGCTAAAGCATCCATGACAGGTGGCCAGCCTATGCTTAAAGAACTCCAGAGAAGGAGAGTCCACAACCTCCAGAGGCAGCCTGTTCCACTGCCAACGGCTCTTACAGTCAGGACATTCTTCCTGATGTATAGTTGGAATCTAATTTGAAGCCGTGGGTTCAGTTCCCTTCCTTCCCGGTATCTCCCAGCTGCTCAGCCCCCTCCGTCTCCTATCTAGGCAGCGCAACCTTTAAGCTTTCCTCTTTCTCCTTTCCACCCCTGCAAAGCATTCCGGACAAAGTGCGAATCCTGAGCAGCCTGATCGGGATCCTGCTCCTCTTTGTGCTGACGGCCGTCTTGGTCAGGGTGGAGATGCCGGCCCAGAGTTTCTTCTCCATCACCATGGCAAGCGTCTGGTTCATTAACTGTGAGTTCTGCATGGCCTGGCTGGGGCCTGGCTGTCCCTCTCAGAGCAATAACGCCATTGCTGTCTGCTCCCAAGCCCTGCGGCAGATCTGTAACCTCCAGGGTTTGAGTTTGGAGAAGAGGATGACCGAGAGCCAGTCTGGTGTAGTGGCTAGAGAGTCAGTCTAGGGCCAGGGAGACCCAGGTTCAAATCCATGCTTGGCCCCAAACCTTTTGGCCAGCTGCTGTCTCTCGGTCTGAACAGCCTCACAGGGTTGTTGTGAGGGTAAAACAGGGGTGAGGAGAACCATGGATCTGTGGCTCTGAATTTCTGGGATGAAAGGTGAAGCAGAAGTGTAATTTCAATGTAATTTTAAAAGGCTGAGGGAAAGGGCTGTCATGCCGAAGAGGGGAAAAGACTTGCTGGCTCAGACTGGATCTGATGTGCTTAAATTACAGGAAGGCAGATTGAGGATTAGGATGGTAAGAACAGTTTTATAATCATAATTACAACAATAATTTATTACCTACTTATACTCCACCCATCCGACTGAGATGCCCCAGCCACTCTGGGCGGCTTCTAACAGAATATAAAAGAACACAACGAAACATCAGACATTAAAAAGCTTCCCGATACAGGGCTGCCTTCAGATGTCTACAGAATGTCGTATAATTGTTTATCTCTCTGGCACCTAATGGGAGGCCATTCCACAGTGAGGGTGCCACTACCGAGAAGGCCCTCTGCCTGGTTCCCTGTAACTTCACTTTTTGCAGTGAGGGAACTGCCAGAAGGCCCTCGGAGCTGGACCCCAGTCTGGGCTGAATTATGAGGGTGGAGATACTGTATACCCTATACAGAGCCAAGGAGCTTCAATTTTATCCAGGCTAGTTTTCTACACACGCTCCTCTTTATCCTCCATCCAGACAAGCAAGAGATCAAGGCCAGGCAAAAACACTTGAGGTGTGAATCAGGGCCAGTGAGGGGGTGTGGCTTGGGGAGAGTTCCAAGGGCCAGATAGAGAGCCCTGGAGGGCCACATTTGAAACCCCTCCCCCCGAGACCTAAGGTTCTCCACCCCTGGACTAAATGGCCTACAAGACTCCTTCTAACTCTGTCATTCTAGGACTGCAATCTAAGAAAAGGTATCCGTTGTTGTTGCTGTTGCTGCTGCTGATGTTCACCCACCCTTTACCATACAGTCCTAGGACAGGTGACAGCAATTTAAAAATGCCAGTGTCGAAGGCCTATGTCAGAAACTGTCTCCTGAAGATGCTGGACAAGGGAGGGAGGGAGGAAGTTGCACAACTTCCTCTGGCTGTGAGGAATGATCTCCCCTGAGGGATTGTGGTTCTTAGTGCTTGGGGGAAAGGGGAAGGTTGCCCGCCCCCAACCATGGTCTTAGTCCCCATCCTGGGTGTGTGAGCTTATAAGGAAGTAAAATGCTACTAAGCATGTTGGCTGCTGACATTCTCGCCCCAAAAGTCCACCTTCCTTCTCTCCTCTCCTCTCGCCAGCCTTCTGTGCCGTCTTGCAAGGCAGCCTCTTTGGGCAACTGGGATCCTTCCCGCAAAGCTACAGCACTCTCTTCCTGAGCGGCCAAGGAATGGCTGGGACCTTCGCAGCCACCGCCATGTTGCTCTCCATGGCCAGTGAGTATCGTGAGGAGGACAAGGAGTCTGTGGTCTGGAGAGCAAGTCCTCTGGGAAAGTGCTGGGAAGGGGGGGCAGTTTGCACGGAGAAGAGAAGATCGAGGAGGCCGGGGGGGAAAGGAGAACCACCTTCAAATATCTGAAAGGGGTGTCACGTTGAAAATGGCGGCAACCTGCTCTCCGTTGCTCCAGAGGGTCAGTTTAGAACCAAACAGTAGAAATCGCAGGGAAGCAGATTTCTGCTGAACATTAAGACATAGGTGAGGAATGTCCAGCCTGTCTGTGGGCCTTAATATGCCCCTACCTGTGGGGCAGGTAAAGACATGGACGGGTCAGGTTTACAGCTGACCACCAGGGCTTCAGATTGCCCTGCAGGGTGTTTGCAAGCGTCAACATTCAGCTGACCATCGGCCCTTTTCAGAGAGCAGCATGAGACACTCTGATGGCTCCTTCAGTTCTGTGCAAGCCCTGATGACCAGCTGGACGTTGCTGCTTGCAGTGAGCCCCAGACAGTGCTTTGAAACCCAATAATCAGCTGATTTGTTGGCGCTTCAAAATGTCACACGCTGCACTGGACCAAAAGCAGGTCACCTGATGTCGTTGTGGCATCAGGTGATTGACAGCTGGGCACCCCCACCTCTCCACCTGCCTCAGGAAGTGGTGGGCCCCCTTTCAGGAGAGGCATTTTAATAACAGCAACTTCAGAGTGCCTGCCTTTGGCTTATTAATGTGGAGCGCCCAGTTGGTCTGAGGCGGAGCTGCTTTGTTGCCCTCCAAAATACCACTTATATTTTATTTATCATTTATTACATTGTATGTCCCACCTTTTACCTTCCAAGGATCTTAAGGGGGCATAAATGCTTCTCCTCCTCAGTACGCCTAACCCTTCTGAGTCCACTTGCCTGTTCATTCCTTCCAAAAGCACACATGCATTCCTTAGGCCCAATGTGAAGTCCCCACTCCGCCCCCAACTGCCCCTTTCTCTGTAGGCTTCTCACTTCTTCATCTCTCTTCCCCACCTCTTTCTTCATTCAGGCCTTTGCCTCTTCCAGGAACAAGAAGAAAGGACCTCTGAGGTGCACCAAGTTATAATTCGTTGGTGTTTTGAATACAACCTGCATCGTGGGAGGGAAACGCAGCAATGCTCTGTGGTTTTCTGTGCACTCTGCTGCGATGTGGCTGTGGCACCCCTTACCCACCCACCCACTCCCCAGCTCAGTCTCATAGCTTGCCCAGCACTCCTGCCTTTAATTCCTCCTTCCTACTAACCCCTCTCCTGTCCCTCACCCCCTCCTATGTGAGAATTCCTCCTTCCTGCATACTGAGTTATTACTTCTCTTTCCAAAACTGCCCCCCACCCTTCTCCACGTTCTGTCTTGAGACATCTTCACCCCAAACATTTGTGAGCGTTCCGTGACATGACAAAAGCTCGATTGGTGACTGGTAGAGGTTCAGAGGTGATAAGACAGTGTTTAACTGTGGGCTTGTTTGTTTGCATTTATGCCAAGATGCATAGCAGGGTTGTGGGGAAGGAATACAAGGCAAGTTCTAGCAACTTACTCCTCACCCCCACGGGCTGTGTCAAAGCCCTGGCCAGAAGGGTAGCCCAGAAAGTGCTCTCCATAGGCTGCCCATCCTCATCTCATCGTTCTCTGGCTTTTCAGGTGGTGTGGATGCTCAGACCTCTGCTTTGAGCTATTTTGTCACCCCCTGTGTTGGTACCCTGATCTCGATCATCTGCTATATCTTGCTGCCCCACAAGGTGAGACAAAGCCCTCTCTCCCACACCCTGGGTTTGCAAAATAAGAAGGAGCTCTTCCACTGGGTTTGAGGAGGGGAGGAAGAGATTTGTAAGCGCTGGCATGGTCTAATCCACTTAGAAAGCCAACTAGGCTAAAGCGATGTGGACAATCATGATCTCTTCCCCCTCCCCCTGCACCATGTACACATCTCCTTATTTTCACCTGTTTTGTACAGCAGATAAACTGCTTTCTGGGCGCTTACAGACTGACGTGATCTTCGAGCGGGATTCATTCACACATTCTGACAAATTCAGGTTGCACTATTAAAGTCAATTTGGTACTGCTGTGCAACAAACTCACCCCCCCCATAAAAATCTGACTACTTCTTTTTGCATTGCATTGCAATGCTGTCTACCCCCCCCCCCACAAATTAGAAATAAATAAATTGTCAGCATTCTCTAACCTCCCTGCAAACTTTATGCAAACAAATCTGGGTTGCCTGGAAGTGAAGTCTATGAACTTGCTGTAACTTTATTCTGCCCCCCCCCCCTTGTTGGAGGCAGTATAGCAGGCCTCAGAATACCAGGTGCAGGGAATCACAAATGGGGAGGCCACTGAGAAGACAGGATACTAGACTAGATGGGTCCCCCTTTGGCCTGATCCAGGAGGCTCATATTGTGTTCTCAGCCTTATCAGCTTCCCTTGCAGAGGTGAGGGAAGGGGCGATGGAGGAATCTGATAACACCCTGCCATTTGCAACCACGGCTCGCTTTTTTCTCTGCAGGATTTTGCTCGCCACCACCTGCACAAGAGAGCCCAGGAAGAGCCGGGCTATGAGTTGGAGACCAAGGCAGGGCTTCTTTCCCCTGGTAAGCAGCCTCCCAAGGAGGGGGTCAGCCAGGCTCCCCCCTTGAGAGTTCATCCCAAATTGTGGAACCAATTCACAAATTTAATAATGGAGCTTGTAGGGCAGGGTGGGGAACATTTGGCCCTCCAGAGGCTGTTAGACTCCCAACTACCGGCAGCCCCAGCCAGCAAGACCAGGGATTAGGGATGATGGGAGCTGTAGTCCAGTAACCTCTAGAGCAGGCTTCCTCAACCTCAGCCCTCCAGATGTTTTGAGATTCCAACTCGCATCACCCCTGACCACTGGTCCTTCTAGCCAGGGATCATCGGAGCTGTAGGCCAAAAACATCTGGAGAGCCGAGGTTGAGGAAGCCTGGGTTAGAGAGCTACACGTTGGCCACCCCAAGTGTACAGTTAAGTCTCCCTCTACCTGGCTGGCATCTAGACAGTTTAACTATTTTGTAAACCGCTTTCAGGGTTTTGTTTTGATTTGTTTAATAATCAAGCGGTGTATAAATGTTACGAAGTAAATAAATAAATTGCAAGTTTTTTTTTAAAAAAAACAACCTCAAAGCTCAAATGATATTATTATTATTATTATTATTATTATTATTATTATTATTATTATTATTATTACTATTATTACTATTATTCATTAAAGGTACATGGCAACCCAACAACGGAATTCCTGATGTAGTCATAAAAAAACACCCCTCACTCAATACTAAACAAGCCCCCAAAATGTAATAATATTGTAATTATTATTCGGAAATGGAAGCAATTACTTCTGGGTTTTCAGTGTTCGGGTTCCAAATCGTTAGGCTTCTGAGACACTCGAAAACTGAGTTCTACTCTCTCTGTGTGTGTGTGTGTGTGTGTATGGCAGAGTAGAAGGCGATTAGAGCCTGTAGGTCACCTGACTCTGCCGCGTGCTGATTGGCTCCTTTTCCGTCCCGCCCCCCAGAGGATGGCCTTGGCCCCGTGCCGGGTGCCACCCAAGGAGGAGAGCCGCTGAGCTTGAGCAATGGGATTGCCATCGCCCTGGAGCAAGAAGACTCAAAATGCCCCCTGGAGATTATGAATGGGAGCAATGGGGCAGGCCTGCCTCCGCCGAAACCGTCAGTCCTAGGTGTGCTCAGGAAGGTAGGGACTGTGGCCGGAGGGGTGAAGTAACGGGAAACGTCAAGACTAGGATGGGTGGGGGAACTGAATGGAATAACTCGCTCACATTGCTCTCTCTTCCTCTTCCTCCCGGTTATAGATTTGGCAGATGGCCCTCTGCATCGTCATGGTCTTCTCCATCACTCTGTCTGTGTTTCCCGCCATCACTGCCAGTGTGGCCAGCACGTCAGAGAACGAAACCTGGAGTGAGTAATGGGGGGATCCAATGGGGGGGGTGGAAGGATGAGGAGGGCCGGTCCCAGCTGGCTAGAGGCGGTTGAGAGCTGGAGCCCCACAGAAAGGCCCACAGCTCAGCAGTAGAGCTGCCTTGCATATAGAAGGTCCCAGGCTCAGAAGTCCCCAGTAGCACTGCCATGGAGGGCTTGGAGAGACCCTTGTCTGAGGCCCTAGAGAGATACTGCCTTTGCAAAACAGACAGCAAGACTCGGCCTTCTCGGTAGTGGCGCCTTCCCTGTGGAACGCCCGCCCATCAGATGTCAAGGAAACTAACAACTACAGTGGTGCCTCGGGTTACATACGCTTAAGGTTACATAGGCTTCAGGTTACAGACTCTGCTAACCCAGAAATAGTGCTTCAGGTTAAGATCTTTGCTTCAGGATGAGAACAGAAATCGTGCTTCAGCGGCGCGGTGGCAGCAGGAGGCCCCGTTAGCTAAAGTGGTGCTTCAGGTTAAGAACAGTTTCAGGTTAAGAACAGACCTCCGGAACGAATTAAGTACTTAACCTGAGGTACCACTGTATCCGACTTTTAGAAGACATCTGAAGGCAGCCCTGTTTAGGGAAGTTTTTAATGTTTGAAGTTTTATTCTGCTTTTAAGGTTTTTTTGAAAGCTGCTCAGAGTTGCTCCAGCCAGATGGGCAGGGTAGAAATAATAAATAAATATCTTCTTCTTCTTCTTCTTCTTCTTCTTCTTCTTCTTCTTCTTCTTCTTCTTCTTCCTCCTACTACTACTAAGGCAATTGCTTACCATCCTAGAAAGATGGCTGAGGCTCAGGGATGAAGCACTTACTCTGCTTGCAAAAGGGTTCCAACATCTCTAGTTAAAAAAGGATCGTGTCGGAATTTTCTCTGCCTCTGTCCCCAGAGAGCCACTGCCAGCCAAGAGTAGACAATATTGGGCTAGGCCAGTGGTTCTCAAGGGGTGTGGCAGGAGAGGCTGACAAGTGTGGAGGGAAGAATCAAGGACACCTGGGCTTTGTTCACACCCGGCATATGAGAACTTCAGTTTTATTTATATTTAAAGAAGATTTGCGTACCACTTAATTGACAAAAACCCCTCTAAGCGGTTTACTGAAACGGTATAAAACATTTGTAAGGAAAATCCCAATTAAACGAAACTTTTTAAAAGTAGTAGACATAAAACGTAAGTAAAACCAGATTTTTCAAAGCAAATCTAATTACAGGTTAGTGTTGCATTCATCTCCCTCCTATTTCTCTGCCTTTTTCTTATGCCTAGGGAAGTTCTTCACTCCTGTCTGCTGTTTTCTTCTGTTCAACGTCATGGACTGGCTGGGCCGCAGCGCTACCTCCTATTTCCTCTGGGTAAGTGTTGGTTTCTGAAGTGGGATTGGCTTCACGCTGTCCAAAATCAGGGTGACTATTATGACTACCTCTGGATGAACTCCAGAGAGGCAGCAGTGTTAACCTCCCATAATGAAAGCAGATAAGGCATGTGGCAACTACAAGACTTTGATTTCAAGGAAAGCTTTTGTGGGCTTGGGCCACTAAGCTGAGGAAGCCTTATCTCACACTTGGCAGATTGTTATAGCAGGTGGAGACCACATGTGGCCCACCAGGTCTCTTTTCTGCCTGGTCCTTGGGACTCTCCCAAGGGTTTTTGCTTCGACAGGATGCATCCTTGAACTCTTGCAATGACTCTTCCTAGCCCGGGTGGAGGATGGAGTTGAGCATGCATAGAAACTAGCCTAGTGTACAAAGGTAAAAATTATGTTTGTTGCTCCTCCCTCTTTTGCATTTGGCCCTGCCTGCGACTGGCATGTGGCCCTCAAAAGGTTGCCCAGAAGGGAATATGCTGCCCTCGCTCATTACATAGGAGTATGCTTGAATCCTAAGATCTTCTACTCTTTTTGAGGCCAGGCAGGTTTTATTTACCGTATTTTGCCGTGTATAAGACTATATTTTTTCCTAATTTTTTAAAGTTTAAAATAAGGGGTTGTCTTATACATGGATAGTGCATAGTGCATTTTCTTAATTTTGAGCCCCCCAAAATAGGGGGCGTCTTATTCACGGGGGCACGTTATACAGTGGTACCTCTGGTTGAGAATGGGATCCGTTCCGGAGGCCCGTTCGCAACATGAAAAGAGCGCAACCTGCAGCAGACATCTCTGCATGCGTGGGTTGCGATTTGCCGCTTCTGCACATGCGCGTGATGTCATTTTGCACTTCTGCGCATGCGCGAGCGGTGAAACCCGGAAGTAACCCTTTCCGGTACCTCCAGGTCACCACAGGACGTAACCTGAAAGAACGTAATATGAAGCAGACGTAACATGAGGTATGACTGTACACGGAAAAATACAGTACTTAGACATCTAATAATAATAATAATAATAATAATAATAATAATAATAATAATAATAATAATAATTGTCAGGGCCTCAGGAACAGAGGCACAGGGGAGAGAGGAGATGGAGAGCGAAGGGGAAGAATCGGAGGGCAGCGTAGGGAGGTATAGCAGTGACCCGAGAGATTCCATGAGCTCCTCCAGCGAATCAGAAGATTCCCAGAAGGAGACGCCGGTGGTCAGGGCAAGGGGGGCCAGCGGGGACTCCCAAAGCAGCAGCTGGAGATCAGGGCCAGCTTCCCCACCAGAGCGTAGTGGGGGGGAGGAGTCCCAGGTATCAGAGCCAGCATCTCCCCCAGCAGGGAGAGAAGAGGAGTCAAGACTGACCACACCTCCACTGGGGAGTGGGGGAAGCAGTGACAGGAGCAGTGTAACGGTCAGGAGGAAGGTTGCCGGCTGGGCGTGCGCGCCAAGTTCAAATGTACAGGCGCGCGGGACAGCAGAAAGCCCGGATCGGGAACCAGGTCCTAAAGCCCGCCGGAGGCAGGGGGAAGACTCTGGGGATTCAGCGTCCGAAGAGTCTAGGAAGGGCGAAACCCCAGCTGACAGGAGGACCCAGAGGAGGAAAGAGCAGAGGAAGAGGTGGAGCAAGGCTAGGGTCTTAAACTGGTGTCTGGGGGGAGGAGACTCAGACGGAGCTTCAGCGGTCTAGAGTTTCAGACGTAGAGCTGCACGCTGCTGATGTGAAAGACAAACTGAACTTCAATAAAGACTCTTGTATATAACAACGAAGTGGCGTGGGTCCTTTGTGAGCTGGGACCTAGGGCAGCTCTGACAACAACAACAACAACAATAATAAAAATAAAAATAAAAATTATTATTTGTACCCCGCCCATCTGGCTGGGTTTCCCCAGCCACTCTGGGCAGCTTCCACAAAGACCAAAAATACACTAAGATGCCACACATTAAAAACTTCCCTGAGCAGGGCTGCCTTAAGATGTTTCTGAATGTCAGGTAGTTGTTTATCTCTTTGACATCTGATGGGAGGGCGTTCCACAGGGTGGGCGCCACTACTGAGAAGGCCCTCTGCCTGGTTCCCTGTAGCTTTGCTTCTCGCAATGAGGGAACCGCCAGAAGGCCCTTGGCGCTGGACCTCAGCGTCCGGGCTGAACGATGGGGGTGGAGACGCTGCTTCAGCTATACTGGGCCGAGGCCGTTTAGGGCTTTAAAGGTCAACACCAACACTTTGAATTGTGCTCGGAAACGTACTGGGAACCAAAAAGATCAAGACGTTCTTATGAAGTTAAAATAACGATGCAGAAAGAATTATGAAATAGAATAAATAAAAATAAAAAGAAAGAAAGAAAACTCTAGTAGGTTTGTGAGTATGGAGGTCCACAGCCATCACGTCATAAAACGAGACCTTTGGACGTTTATTAGGAAATAGGGTAATGAAGCTGAGAACGCTGCTTTTTGCTCTCCCCAGCCAGAGAAGCACCTGCGCCTGCTCCCTGCGGTGGTGGGGCTCCGCCTGCTGCTCGTCCCACTCCTGCTTCTGTGCAATGTCCCCCAGCGGGAATACCTGCCCATGCTCTTCCGCCAGGATGCCTGGTTCGTCCTCTTCATGGTCGTCTTCTCCCTCTCCAATGGCTACTTCGTCTCCCTCACCATGTGCCTGGCGCCAAAGTGAGTGTGCTCTGAGCGACGTCGCCCCTCCTGAAACATGCAGAAGCAGCATCATGAACAGGGGGGTGTCTGCAAGAGTGGATCACTTGTTCTCTTTACAGTGGTACCTCGGGTTACAGATGCTTCAGGTTACAGACGCTTCAGGTTACAGACTCTGCTAACCCAGAAATAGTACCTCAGGTTAAGAACTTTGCTTCAGGATAAGAACAGAAATAGCGCTCCAGCAGTGCAGCAGCAGCAGGAGGCCCCATTAGCTAAAGTGGTGCTTCAGGTTAAGAACAGTTTCAGGTTAAGAACAGACCTCCGGAACGAATTAAGTTCTTAACCCGAGGTACCACTGTATTTATTTTGCACTGGGGCATTGGCACCTTGTTGGCAGCCCCTGGTCTGCACTAACCAGCAGTGGCTCTCCAGGGTTTAAGGCAAGGGGTGTCTTGCCAAGCCCTACCTGGCAAAGCCGGGGATGTTGAACCAGGGACTTTCTTCATGCAAGGCTCCCTGAGCCACCACCATTCTCGAAAAACGGGTAAAAATGCCATCTCCCTGAATTCCAGGTGTGAACAGCAGGCCCTCAAATTATTCTGATTTTTGTTGTGCTCCTCTTAGGCCACACCACACACTTAAAGCACTCTCTTATACCACTTTAATAGCCAATGAGTCCTGGGAAATGTAGTTTATACAGGGTGCAAGGGGTTGGACTAGATGACCCTCGGGGGTCCGTTCCAACTCTATGATTCTATGTAGCAGTGACCCACACATTTTGGCACCCTCTGAACAGCAGAAGCATCCCAACATGCCCTGTGAGTGTTCTGTGTAGGACATAAAGCTTAAGACACTTTTGTGATCTTCTTTGAGAACAAAGTAATTGAAATTGATTTTTAAAAAGTTGTATTTAAATGCCGTTTATAATTGGAGCCCATAAACTGTAGCTTCCATGCGCATAAATCCAGCCCTGGTTTCCTCTCTGGGTTGGGCAAAGAGGAAGGGCCTTTCCCACGGGTGTAGCCAGAATTTATGTTATAGGGGGACAGGATTTATTTTATAGGGGGACAGAACCAAGTTATCTGAGATGCAGTTGGTCAGTTAGTTATTTTGATTTATTTACTTGATTTGGGGAGCAAATACCCCCCCCCCCGCACCCCTTGGCTACGCCCTTGGCCTTTTCTGCCAGATTATAAAGTGTCTTCTTCTCTGTTTCCGCCCCCAGGCAGGTGCAACCACATGAGAGCGAATTGGCGGGAGCCATCATGACGTTTTTCCTGGCGTTGGGTCTCTCTTGTGGAGCTGGGCTGTCCTTCATCCTCAAGGCCTTGCTCTGATGTCCAGGACTTGCTGGACCTCGGCAACAGCAAAGCATCGGCCTTGAAGACTCGAGGAGCGGCTGGTTGCCCTTCTCTCCCTCCCAGGTGTGCCCTCTGTGTAGCAGCTAATATCCTTCTGGGTAGCAAAATGGGCTTCTGGCACCATCTTCCAACAAAGGCAACTGCTCTTTTTGGTGTTTTTTTCCTGTATATGCAGAAGTTCACGTTCACTCAGCTACCTTTTTAAATCCCCAGGAGCCTGAATGTATTTTTTTTTAAAGACGCTTGGACTTTTCTGAAAGATTCCTGGATTTTTACCAAGCCAAGGGAAGGCTGAGGTACGGAGGGGCCATTTGCAAGCCCCCTTCGTACGCCCCTGGAGGTGGAGGAGCCGCTCTGCCTCTCCCACTTGTGCCTGGCTGAGGACGCACAACAAAGGGGGATTTTGCAATATCCTCACACGTACTCTTGCTCTCCCTTTGCTTTCAACTTGAGGAAGTATTGTTGCATAACACACGTTTGCTCTACGGAACATCCTCCTAGAGGGTGACGGTAGGTAAGGAAGGGAGAAGTCTGTATCCAGTCCGTTAATAGAGTTGGGTTTGTTGCTTCCATCTCAAATTAGCCATATAGGGCAAGCTCTCTGCTCTCCCCCACACCCACCCACTGGCCGGTTTATGGTTTGGTTTTCTCAGCTTGCATTGCTTCAAACTTGTCTGCTAAAACTTGTTCTCGTCCGATAAAGAGGTCCACGAGATGTCAGATACTGCTTTCCAGAGGGGTCCATCCTCCAGCCTCCCCAACCAGGTGTTCCCCATATGTTTTGGGACAAACAGCCCCAACCATCACTTCCTGTAGCCCAAACCATCTGGAAGACTGGTGGTGGAGGCTCTGCAAAAAGAGGCATAGGAGTAGTTAGAAATAATATCATGTGTAATGTCAGGGAACTGCCATCGGAAGGAAGGGAGGTGGAAGGGCTCACACAGGTTGGGAGAGACTCAGCAGCTGAAGAGGGAACCAGCAGGGGGAGAGGAGGTGAGCTGAGGGAAAGTGAGCAGGAGGAATGGCTCAGAGACACTTCCAGCGAAAACAGTGGGGAGGTTTCAGGACCTCCTGTAGGGACACCCACTCCTCGCCGGAAACTGTCACGTAGAGAGTCCAGAAGACATGTTTCCGTTAAGGAGCTTTTATGTTGGAAGCGATTCCGAAAGCAACCACTGTCGGAATCTGCTAGCGACTGACGGAGCCATGTTTAAGGGGCTCCGTTACAGACAGAGGTTTGCAAGCTTGATCAAACTCTGAGGGACTTGGATTTTACGCACAAGCAGCTCATGGTCCCATCACATGTAGCCTCTTTAAACTAGTCAGATTTGGCATTTGACCAAGCTTCTCTTCAGGCCAAAGGAGCCTCATTTAGGCTGGCAGGGCTATTCAAAGCAGGGCTAGGCCTCCGCTGTTAAGCCTGAAGCAGCTGCTTTCCTAAGCTAGCCTGTTTCCCTCCGGTATGTAATGGAGGAGACTGCCAGTGTTTCGTTTTGGGCTTTTTCGGGTTTTTTAACGTATTTAGTGTTGAGGTAAGATCCAGAGATGCTGGGGGCTGAACCTGGGACCTCTCGTGTGTAAGGTGGGTGCTCTTTCACCAAGTGACAAGTGTTGGCCACCGACTTGGACAACTTTAAAAGGGAATTAGACAAATTCATAGAGGAGTATAACTTATAAGGCGATCAATAGCTACTAGTCAAGGTCGTGATAGGATACCTCCAGGATTTCGGCCAGCATCTCTTCTGGCTGATCCTCACCTGCTCACACCTGAGCCGCTCTGTTTCCATCTTCCACCATTACAGCGGAACATGCGTTTAGTTTCTTCTTGCAGAGCTTGCTCAGGACTTCTGCACAGTGAACTAGATGGGGCCCTTTGGTCCAAAAATTCATTGAAGACCTTCCAGAAATTTGAACATAAGAAGAGAACTCTATAGCTGGAAGCTGGATCAGGCCAGTGGCCTATCTAATCCAGGATCTTGGACTCACAGTGGCCAGCCAGATGTCCCAATGGGAAGTCAGGCCTCTTTGTACAGAATCTCTTTACAATGTGCCACCCTAATATACAATCCCAACCTTTAACTCACAGAGGCATTTAACGTGTGCCATTTTACAGAACACATACACCGTCCTCAGTTGCAGCATGGATGCAGCTGTGGAAGCCATGTCCTATTTTGCAGCAGACTGGAAGCTTGAATTATTATTTTTTTATGGGGAAGGGCTAGCAGAATTCTCAGGTGTCCTGGTTTTAAAACTGAAAGGGGCAGCTCTGTATGGGAAGAGCTGGACTTCCCCTCGTCATGGAGCATGGTCTAGAAAACTGTGGTTCTGTCCCACAAACCCTGCTCAACCTCCTCGGCTCTCCAGTAGGGCCCCCCTCCCAGGCCACCTTCTTCTGGCCATGTGACGCTTGAGAGAGGCTTGCTTTGTGTATGACATGCTCAGAGTGATGAGATTAAAAAGGAAGTACATCTGGAGAAAAGGAGATAACGATGAACCATGGCCCATCAGAATTTTGAGGTTTCAAAGTACTGGAATTTGGGTGGGGGGTTTATTTCATTTTTAAAGGGAAAGAAATGCAAGTATAAACCTCCTGCACTTGCTCAGCAGTTGCAAATGCTTCTCTGAAAGGAATAAGGGGCCGGTTGCAGAGAGTAGTAGAGAAGTGAGGAAACCGTGATCTTCCTGATGTAGTTAGACTTGAACCCCCATCAGCCTCAGCAAACGTTAGTCTGGGAGGATGGGATCCAGAAACATCTGGGGGGGGGCACAGATTCCCTGCTCCTGGACTAATACGTTAAATTATCATTTGCCTACTGGTATGGCTGGGAAATGGTGTAATTTGGCCAAAGGGGGGATGAAAATCTGCCAAAGGTTCTACAAACATCTAAGAACAGGGAAGCAGCGGCATGTGGCAGAGGGCCTCCCATCTGAGTGTACCTGATCCAATAGCTCCCATGGAATATCCTCAGCTATTAAACACAGTCTAAGGGCTCTAGGTTTCCTTTTTATTGTGCACATATGATTGGTGCTTATGACGGTATCAGGGCAGTTATGTGCAATCCCGCTTTCAGGGCGCCTGCAAAAGTTTCAGAATGGACATACAGATTCATTTCTCATCAGCACATGTCCCATAGCTTCTTGATGAAATCCTGTAACTTTTCATACTACAGATGTTCCAGGATGTTTTCCACCCCACTTTTGCTGCGCTATATAGCACAAGAGTGCCCTTCCTGACATCAGTCAAGGAGTAACATTGTGGAAGCGTAGCAGAACACCCAATAAAGTGAAATGATGGGGGGACAGTCCAGAATACAGTGGTGCCTCACAAGACGAAATTAATCCGTTCCGCGAGTCTCTTCATCTTGCGGTTTTTTCGTCTTGCAAAGCACGGCTATTAGCGGCTTAGCGGCTATTAACGGCTTAGCGGCTTTAAGAAAAAGGAAACGAACTCGCAAGACGTTTCGTCTTGTGAAGCAAGCCCATAGGGAAATTCGTCTTGCGGAACGACTCAAAAAACGCAAAACCCTTTCGTCTAGTGAGTTTTTCGTCTTGCGGGGCACCACTGTAAATCCACCATGAATGCACAAATATTGCGTCAGTGGTATGTTGCTGAATGTATCTGCAAAAAGTACAGTCTTGGGGCTACCCCACGGCTAGGGCCAGATATTGCCTTATAGGATTGTGGAATTGTAGAGCTGGAAGGGACCTAAAATGTCATCTAATCCAACCCCCTGCACTGCAGGAAAAGGCAAGACACAACGATGGTTTATTCACTGTGATCCGATTGCAATATTCATTATGGTACATTTGAATGGTTTCAGTCTTGTTGCCTACTTAAGCAATATATATTTAAGTGTGTTTCATTGTAAACAGAGACTTGCTCTCAATACTTACTGGCATTATAACTAACTTTATTAAGAATCAAAGGGCAATGGGAAAATTGTGTTTATTTTTAACGACTCAATTTATTTTAAAGTTTGTGCGAAGGACATTTTATCAGATCCTGTGCGTGATTGTTTTAAATGAATTCAGAGCTCAAACATTTTTATTTTTTAAAGAATATTTTTGCTGCATGTACAAGGTTGAACTGTTGTCATTACCCTGGAGGGATTCTGGTTTGTTTATCATTCCCCAACCCCCAATAAAGCTTTTTTTTAATAAAAAAAATGATTGCCTGGAATCCTGAACAGCATCCCACTACACTGCAACATTTTGTTCCAGGTCCCACTTATCTTTTGGAAACTATTGTAGTGGTCACCACATCTTCTTGTGGCAATGAGTCCCCCGTGCATTGTGCAAATGACAGAAATAAAAATATAACAATGACACAAATAATTGTCTCCAGGGCAAAAATCCTAGCAAATCCTAGCCTAGAGCATATGAGGAATAACCTGTAGCTGTCCAGATATTGATGGACTACCATTCCCATAATCCCTCACTGATGGGATTTGGGCGTCCAGCAACAATTACTGTATTTTTGAGTAATTTCACAATTAGAAGTCAAGAAACAAAAATGGGGGGGGGGGGATGAAACTAATAAAGCATTTTAATGACCACCCCACAAACCAAATCCTTGATATACCGGTACTTGTCTTTCTGAATAATACTTTGGTCATTTTTCTAACTCAGTTACCCTTTTGATTCAATTTACAAGAGAAGATCACAGTTCCTTGTACTCTAAACTAAAGCCTCCTATTGAGAATGGTTATTAAATTGTGTGATGCATTTTGAAGGGCCTTAGTTCTTGTAAAGCACCTGAGAAGGAACTGCCCTTTGCACACATCTTTGACAGAGCTAGGGTGCCAATCCCACTTCTATATGGGAGTAAGACCCATTGAATTAGGCAGGGATTATTATTTCTGAATAGACAATCTATGAGATTTTCAGTAGGAGTAAAATATTTACCTGGAGGGGTTCACTTTTGAATGCCGCCCCACAAACCTGTTTCCAACTCCACGAGGAATCCCCATGAATTCATGAAGTTACTCTTTGTTGGGTGTTCCCACCTGTTAAGTGAAAGTTGCCCTTTATGTGGGTGTCTCTTCCCTAGCCTTTTTCAAAGAGAGGAATTTCCGGTTACAGGCCTGGGGGGAAACCACCTTGCAGAGTGTGGGCTTGATAAACAGAATTGATCCACTTTTCCCTTTAAACTCAAAAGGGGAGAGGGTCGATGCCGACGAGGGTGGGATTCGAACCCACGCGTGCAGAGCACAATGGATTAGCAGTCCATCGCCTTAACCACTCGGCCACCTCGTCACACGGAGCAAGTGTGCCTCTTCCCACTAGATCCCTTAGTCCGCTTCCGGACAATCTGTTTGCTCTTTTCCCAACGCTTCCCCGTGGCATTGCACTTTCTCCATGCATTAAGCAAAACAGTACTAATAATAAATGGCAGATGATGATGATGATGACGACGACGATGATGATAATAATAATAATAATAATAATAATAATAATAATAATAATAATAATAATTGAAAAACACGCACGCACGTCTTAGTGCGGTGTGTGCGAGGGAAGGGGCGATGCATCTGCCTTGTTTTGCAAAACAAGGGAGAGAGCAGTGCAAAGGAGGGAGGGGAGTCGCACCTGCCCGGGGCCTGCGCGTGTTTTTGCAATGCATCCTCCAAGGAAGCAGAGGGCGCCGAGGAGAGCTCGCTCCTCCCGCCCCCCAGACGTGAAACTGTTTGCAAGAGCCGCCAGGCACCCGCCTGGGAAGCAGCCTGAGCAGCTGCGGGGAAGGATGCAAGGTGTGGGGCCTGGCTTCTCGGTGCGCTCCCTCCAGGCTGGCCTCCGGTGAGGTCGGGCGAGGAGGAGGGGCAGGCGAGCGGGCCCGTCGCGGAGGCTGCCGCCCATGCACTGCTCCTGCTTCCAGGCGCTGGTGGCGGCGCTGGCGCTGGTGGCCGGCTTGCAGCTGCTCTACTTGGCGCTGCTGTCGGGGCTGCACGGCCAGGAGCAGCGCTCCCGCTATGCCGAGCTCTTCCAGGGCCGACGGGCGCCGACGGCCCGCGACGCCCACAAGGAGCGCCTCAAGCAGGTGTTGGCCAGCGGCGGCGCCCTGGACGCCAGCGGCCAGTACCGCGTGTATCGGGACATGGTGCGCGGATCCTGGGAGGGCGAGCGCAGCCCCGACGTGGTGCTGGTCACGCACACCAGCCTGGGCAACCTGCACCACGCGCAGCGCCTGGCCGAGCGCTGGCGGGGGCCCATGTCGGTGGCTCTCTTCGCGCCGGGCGCCGCCGAGGTGCGCTTGGCCACGGCGCTGGTGTACGCGCTGGCCGCCCTGTGCGCGCCCGTCCGCCAGCTGGTGCGCCTCCACCTGGTGTGCCACGCCGACCAAGCGGCCTCTTTCCCGGAGCTGCCGGACCGCGGCGAGTTCGCCCGCCTGCAGGCCTGCGGGGATGTGTTCGCCAAGCTGGCGCGGGTAGCCGCAGGCCGGCGCAATTACGCGCTGGACGCCGCCAACGCCTCGTACCCGAACAACCTGCTGCGCAACGTGGCTCGGGGAGCCGTCGGCGGGCACTGGATGCTGGCGGTGGACATGGACATGGTGCCCAGCGAGGGGCTGCGGGAGGACTTCTTGGCTTTGCCCGGAACTGCTGCCGAGGAAACGCCGGGGGTCTTCGTTGTGCCGGCTTTCGAGATCCGCCACACCCGCCGGATCCCGGGCACCAAGACGGAGCTGCTGCAGCTGTACCAAGTGGGCGAGATCCGGCCGTTCTATGAGGAGCTGTGCCCGCGGTGCCAGGCGCCCACCAACTACTCCCACTGGCTGAATCTCCCCATCGGAGGCCCCCTGCGCGTGGCCTACGAGGTGGAGTGGCGGGACCCCTGGGAGCCCTTCTACATCGGGGCTAGTTCTGTGCCCCCCTACGATGAGCGCTTCAAGCAGTACGGCTTCAACCGAATCAGCCAGGTAGCTGCCCTGGCTGGGGGGGGGGGCATGACTTGGGGCAGCATTGAAGGCACATGGCTTCCCTGCAAATAATATTGGGAACTGTAGCTTACCCCTTAACCATTCTCAGCACCCTTAACAAACCACAGTTCCCAGGATTATTTTGGGGAAGCCATGTGTTTACTGTTCTTTAGTGTTATAGTGCATATGTAGCCTTTGTTGGTGGAGAGGCCAAACCAGGTAGTGGGAAAGCTGCATTTGAGCCAAGAGGTGGGGAGTCTTATATCAGGGTAGGGAAGTTTTTTCAACTCAAGGACCACATTTGTTTCTGGTCAGCCATCTGGGGGCCATATGTCAGCAGTGGGTGGAACCAGAGAGAAAAGCAGGTGAAGCAACAGGTGTATATTTTACCTTTGTGTGGTAGGCTAGTTTTTACAGCCACATCCCTCTCTCTCCTCCATCCAGGTGGGCAAGAATCTTGCCTTCAAGAACACATTCCAGCAGAAACACTCAGCAAGGAGGGGGTGGAGCAAGGATGGTGTGGGGGTGTGGCCTGTTGAGAGCAGGGCAGGGGTTGGCCAAGGAGGAGGTAGAGCCTGGGCAGAGGACCAGATAGGGAGGCTTGACTCCCAGACCTGAGATTTCCCGTTCTTGCTTTACATCTTACTTGTGCCCATTGGGCTAAAACACCTACTCAGCATTACCACTGGTCATGCTTGTTGGTGCGTTGTGGGGACAGAGTCTCTATCCTTGGAAAGTGTCCCACACCTAACATCATATATGACCATCAGGTGTCGGTCAGGTGGGCATAGCTTGCCCAGAATGGCTTTACAGGTCAAATGAGGGGCTTATGTCACTATAAATAACCCAGAGGTATTTTGAGGTGCAGTTATTCTTGCATGTTGTAGGTTTTTGGTGGTGGGCTGCTGTCCTTACACTGTCCTTTTCCACCAGGCCTGCGAGCTCCACGTGGCTGGGTACCGTTTCTCTGTGCTGAGCAATGCCTTCCTGGTCCACAAGGGCTTCAAGGTGGCAAGTGAGTTCCATGCACAAAAGGATGCCGAGAATCAACGCAACAAGCTGCTCTTCCGGCAGTTCAAGCAGGAGCTCAAGACCAGATACCCCAGTTCACCACGACGGTGCTGACCTCATGTCTACCTTTGTGGAAATGAGCGGAGCCTCTTAGCTGGACGGCGATGGGAGCATAGTGTTGCACACTGTCACAACAGAAATGTCTGACTCAGGATAAGGACCACTCCTGTGCCAACTGGAGGGAGAGAAATGGCTTAGTGACTTGCTGACCTGCTCACTCCAAATGTGTTTGTTGCTGCTAGAAGTATTTGTGCTTCATTTGGGGGGAATTTGTGTATGCACATACATACACATACTGAGACCCCTTCAGGTAGGAGAATACCCCCATTGAGTGCTCTGTGTGTGTGTGGTTTAAAAATAATAATATGGGGGTTTGCCTCAATCTCACAGACATCTCAAGGGTTGATTCAGAAGGTCAAGCTTGTTGAAAGTGAATTGCCAATCCCAGCCAAAAAACTAGGAAGTCTTATTGGCTCACCTCCCAGTTAGTTCTCTTCTGGGGTGAGCAGTGATGGGGAACCTGATAAGGATGGGGAACCCGAGGCTCTCCAGGTGTTATTGGACTCCAGCTGCCTTCAGGGAACATGGCCAGTAGTCCGAGATGGTAGGAGTTGTAGTCCAACCATCGTTGGTGTAAACACTAGCAGGTTGCTTTGATGGGTGTTCATAATTTTATACAGAGAAACACAGTGACCTGCGGGATTATCCAAAATAGTAGAGCTAGCCCACTCTGCCATTTTTTTATTCCTGTAGATGGTGGGTTGTTTTCTTAGGAAACAAATTCTGAGATAATAACTTTGGGATAACAACCATTGAATCTGGATTCTGTGGACAATCCTGCAGTCCTATTCTTTTCACTTGTTCCCAGTGCTTACAGACATGCGATTCTCCCCACCAGTCTATTTCTCACTGACTGGCATTTTCTGTAAAAGACCTGTGGAATCAGGGCTGAGGTTTATTTCTAAGCTATGGGAATTGAGATATGGTGATTTGGAGCAGAGAAACAGAACCGTGAGCCAAGATTATAGGGCCCTGCACCCAACGTTGCTTCTCAGATTGGTGACCCCCATTTCCTTTTCTGTATAATGGGAATAAATATACTGACGTCTGTCCTGGGGACGGGGCGGAGGAGCTTAACTTATTGCTGTCCTGAACAATCACAGTCTGTAAATGAATTAAACTGAACCAGTTTGATTTAAAACGCTTTAGCTCTATCAACTTTGTGACAAGCATTCCAACAGAATGTATTTCTGGAAATTGATTGGGGAGGATGGAGGTGTGGGGAAAAACACATTTTAGTGAAAGATTTTCCTCAAAGGTGGATCAGGGCATTTAGGCGTTTGGAATGAGAAATCCAAAGAGTACTGCCCCCACCTCTCCACTGAAGATCCACAACTCACTGCAAAGTCCTCTCCAGCCTCACTGAAATGAACATTAATTACTGAGCACCCATATCAGAGAGCCTCACTTTTAAGCTTGAAGCCTGGCATCATTTGTTTTATAAATTTAGCACAGGGTATGCATGCACTACACAACCAAATGCTATGACTGGATGTCACTCAAACATCGCAGGTGCTCTGGTACTAGCAAACAACCATCACATGCCTTCCAATATTTGTTAAATAGCACTTTTCTCACTTTTATCTGGAGCAATTAATAGTAATAATTTGTCTAAATTACTATCAAATAACAGAAGGTATTTAAGTTCAGGTGCTTTGGTACCAAGCTGAATCCCACCATAATAAGATTTGGATGATCCATCTCCAATTTGGGCTACATAAATATTTTTTTAAAGCATTGTAAGGAATCGAGGAAGATATCGGTACATTCATTCAAGGCCACATTGTAACACCTCTTTTTTATTTCTTTTCTGACTTGCTTTGCGGTTAGCTACACAAAAAATGGACCTCTTTTCAGTGGAGACAGTGAATAATTAGAAATCTGCATGCCCCCAAATCTTGCTGTGACAGCCCTATAGCCCTGACTGCATTATGGCATATGTACAGAGATGCTTGGTGTCATCAGTGCTGTCATTATTATGCTTGGTTAGGTTTACAGCCTACTTTATTGGGTGTACTTTGTTAGGGGGGGTTTAATGGCAGTAAGCAACAGGACATGGTGTGATGTCATTGATTTGCTATGCTGTCATAGTGTTTATAACTTTATTTTTTAAAAAACAAAACCCCCCAAACACCCAATGGTTTTCAGCCAGTAAGTTTGACAAGAAGGTAACAATCCAGTATGGTGTAATGGTTAGAATGTCACACTAGAATTAGGCAAATTGGGTTTGAAAATCTGCTCATCCCCAAAGTTCCCAGGGTGATAGATGAACCTAATCTACTTCACAGGGTTTTTTGTGATGTGCAGGATGACAAAAAACCCCAAACAACCAGATATGCCTTCAGCTCCTTGGTCAAAGCGTGGGGTACAGATTCCAATATTTTCTTCTTCTTTTTAAACATCAGAGGGTGTGGGGGTGGGCAGTAGGAAGATAATGGCAGTCACCATGGCAACAACAGTACTGGTTGGCATGGCAACCACCACCTTTGTACTAATCTTGTAGTGAGGCTTCAAGCCAGAATTTGCCTCTTGGCTCCCCACCCACCCCAGCTCTTATTTTTCCTACGTCTATATTTCAACTTAGCCACAGTACTAACTATTGTAAATGTGGGCATATATTTAGGATGCACTCAAATAAGCACATATACATGCAAACGAACCCTTCCTGGGAGGACGGTTGGTTTTCTTTTTAATTACTTTTTCACTGTATGGTTTTATTTTGCTATGAAAACTTCCACGCCACTTTGTAGGCACGCAGAGAGAGCACATTTTCACTCCCCTTCGCTTCTCTAGTTTTTCTTTATTGTCTCGTTACTACGGCAACGCATAACCCTTCTTCCGCTTCCGGATTCCCATAGTGCTTCACGGAACCATAGAGCTTGACGGCGACGCAGCACCATAGACGAGTGTAGGGTACTTAGAAAATGCCAGCCGCTGTGATTGGTTAGTGTTGGTGGGCGGGGCCGAATGAGGACGACTTCCGATTGCTGAAGAAAGCCAGAGCGGGGTTTGCGCCTTCATCAGCCCCTCCCCCAGGTAATGAGGGGTCCAGACTTTCCCTATTACCCCCCTTTTGTGGGTAATGATGGTCCCGCCCATTCCAGCCTTATGCATTTCCCCCGCTTTGAGAGAAGGGGGAATACATGGGCCAGCACACTACAACCCGGGGGCGGGGGTGTTCGCATATGACCGATTTCTCCCACTTAAGTTCAGTGTTACATGTGCGACATAGGGGGAGAAAATGCTTCTATTTGCCCTCTCCTTGGAAGTGCTCGGTAATCCTCCCCTAAATGATATCCATTCGGGCACATGCTTGAGTCCGTTGTAATATGGGGGTAAGGTTTGCTATATTTATGTGCCCCCCCAGGTCCTTCTGTTGGATTGTTCTTACCAAGCAAATGCTATCGGGGTGCGGGAAAGACCATTAGATATGGCGGGGGTGGTGATGTCGGGGCTCGTATGTCTGCTTTGCCAAATGGTGCCTTTCACTGCAAAGGAGGCAGAAGCAGCGCTTGCAGGATCGTCTCTGGATTTCCTAAGAGAACCGTGAGAAAGAGACACACGCACAACCCTTCCAAAACCCACCTTAAAATCATTACCAGTGACCTCTAGCTGGGCGGTGAACTGCACACAAGATGGAGGGATAAAGGGCTCTGGGAGGGAGGAATAAGTTGTGACTTGAAAAGCTGCCTGAAGAGGCAGACATTCAAGAGGTGCAGCTCCCCTTCCTTCCTTCCTTCCTTCCTTCCTCTCTCTCACTCTTGCCCCACAAACCAGTCATATCCAGTCGCCACTGCTTGGGAAAGAGAGATGTGCTGATTTACCTGTCCTCTACCATGCAGTGGCTGACATTGATTTCAGCTACAGCCCTATGCATGTTAACTCAGACCCCAGCCCCACGGAGTTCAGTGGGGTTTACTCCCAGGCACTTGTGGCTTGGAGTGCAGCCCTAGTCGCCTCTTTCTTCCCCTTTAAAGCCTGGCTGGGGAATTTGCCCTTCCAACTATACCTGTCATCTCTGACCACTGCCCATTGCTGGTTGGGACTAATGGGAGTTGGCACCTAACAGCATCTGGTCTCTTATTCTTGATTTAAAAGAAGCCCTTGTTTCCTGTCTCACAGGGGCCCTCATAGCACTTATAAAAAAAAGTGCCGGGAGAGTTCCTGGAGCAAATGGTGGGCTGAGCGGGGGCATTGCATGCAGGTTAAGTCCCAGGTTCAGACCTCAGCATCTCCAGGGTAGTCAAGGAAGGGGAAAGCGCTTTTCATGGGAACCAGCACCGGTCAAAGGCAACTGGGCTTGGCTAGATGGCCAAAAAGTTTGACCTGGGGTCAGGCAGCTAGCTTTCTATGTTCCCAGTATAGGGGAGAGAGGTCCCAAGACAGAGCTGGGGAACTTGTGGCACTTCAGACATTTGCTGGACTCATACTCCCATCACCCCTGACCTTTGGCCATGCTGCCTGGGGCTGATGGGAATTGGAGTCTGGCAATGTCCTGAGGGCCAAAAGTTCCCCACCCCTGTCCTAAGGAAGGGAACCCCTGATTGCACGTTTCATTTATCGGGCATAGGCAAACTTGGCCCTCCGGACGTCAGTTCCCATCATCCCTGACCACTAGTCCTGTTAGCTAGGGATGATGGGAGTTGTAGTCCCAAAACATCTGGAGGGCCGAGTTTGCCTATGCCTGATTTAACTCCTCTGAAGGAGTCATGTGTTAGCAAGGTGTTGATGGTTGAGGATTCTGGAGGCTGAGAAAGGAGGAGGTGGTTATGGGCAAAGACACAGAAGCCGGAACCCCTGGCTGCCTTCATAACTGCCCCTAATTTGTCATTCAGCAGCAAAATTAGCCTTTGAATACGAGTTGCTGGGAATCACAGGTAGGGAGAGGGCTGTTGCACTTAGGTCTTACTCTTGCACTTAGGTCTTGCACTTAGGCTTCTTACAATGGGCATCTAGTTGGCCTCTGTGAGAACAGAGTACTGGACTAGAATAGCCTTTGGCCTCATCCGACAGAGCTCTTCTTGTGTTCTTATGAGATAAAGAGCTGAGAGAGGAGGGGAGCTAGCCCTCCATCTTTAAGAATATATGAAGAGGTGGCTGGATCAAACCAATGGCCCATCAACTCCAGCATCCTGTTCCCACAGTGGTCAGCCAGAGGCCCATGGGAAACCTGAAGGCAGGACCCAACCACAGCAGCACCCCCTCCCCACTTGTGATTCCCAGCAACGGATATACAGAGCCATGCTAGCTCCAATAGTGGAGGTAGAACATAGACACCATGGCTCTTTATATTTTCTGGCAAGCCTCCATGCTTCTCAATGGGCAAAGCGTCTGATGAATGTAACCTGCAGCCAGGTTCTTAGGTTCTCTGTGTGTCAGGGAAATACACCTGTCTAGCTGTTCCTTCAGGCTGAAGTGCTTGGTTAAATCTGTATGTGCAAAAAAGAAAAGAAAATCCAAACTCTGTATTAGTAACACTTCCTGAGAAAATGTAAACGTTTCCTTATGTTGGGTAATGCGGAAAAAATTGAGAGGGTCCATCAGTATTGTCTTTCCACTGGCTTCTGAAGACACACCTGGTTAGGCAAGTGTCCCCTAAACTTCTGATCTTGCAAAAAACTGTTCTACTTGTCCTGCTTTTTAAATGGTTTTTTTCATGTACATATTAATTAAGGCTGTTTTGATGCTCTGATGGAATTGTTCTTGTGTGTATGTATGGATGTTATAATTGATTTTATAGTTGCAGTCCACTGAGAAGCCATTTTGGCATGTAATTGGTATATTAATTGGGCAGGCTTTCAGCTTAGAAGCTTGCTTAGTTGCTGGCGACAATTTACCAGTTATTGTACCGGCCATGTACCTGCCAGCCCTCCTTTGCAACCTTAAGGACCACAAAGCCGCATTTCCCGCTGATACACTCAAAGTACTCAGTGCCGTGCTTGTAACCCATTCCTGTGCTTAGCACAGTCCCCTTTGGAATACGTGTATATCATAATTTGCTATTGTCAGGATGATGGCCTGGTGCCATATTCACCTTTCTGCTGCTTGGTTGTTGCCTAGCCTCCTTTCCTTAGCCTGGGCCCTCTTGTTTCTGCAGAGCACAATGCCTGTGCAGCCATTGCCCAAGGAGATGGAGGCGGAAGGAGACTCGACCACAGAGATGAACGGCGAAGAAGAGAGCGAGGATGAGCGCAGCGGCAGCCAGTCTGAATCAGAAGAGGAGAGTTCAGGTAGCTGGCAGGAGCAAAACGCCTCCCAACTCCTTCTTTCAGGGTAGAGCATGCAGTTTCCATGCAGGAAGTCCTAGGTGTGGTCCCTGGCATTTGCAGGTAGGAGTGGGAAAGACTCTTCTCTGCCTGAAACCCTTGAGAACTGCTGCAAGTCAGTGCAGACAGGACAGAGCTGTTCAGAACCACAAAGACTATTGTCTTACCTTTTTATGGGAACGCCTATGGTACAGAGGGAGAGGAGATGGTTTGCACACAGAAGATCCCAGGTACCATAGTGGGCATCTCCAGTTAGAGCAGGCGTGGGGAATGTGTGGCCTTCCAGATGTTGTTGAGCTCCCAGTTCTCGTAAATCCGGACTGCTGGCCATGCTGTCTAGGGATGATGGGAACTAGAGTTCAACAACAGGGAGCAGGATCTGACCCAGGGGCTGGATTCTGAGCTTCCCTACCTGCCACTGGTCACTTTGACAGGTGGATACAAATCTGAACCCTAGAATAATTTTTGGTTTCCCTTTACTTACCAGCAATTGGAAACAGTAGTAAGGAGGACTGAGTTTTTCCCTTTCTGTTGCTCTGACACTTTGTTAAAAAAATAAAATTAAAAAATTATTGATACTTATTCAAAACCACATAAAAGTTCTTGCCCATTGCAAAGCATCTTTATATAACACACCAAAATAAAACAGCTACTCAATCTGAAAAAGAACAAAGGCAGAAGGGGGGAAAGGAAAAGAGAGACCAAGAGAGAGAGAAAGCAAAATAAGAGGAGAGAGAAGAGATTAAAGAGCTGTTGCTCTGATAATCTGACTTAGCCTCTGTGGTCTTTCTAAGGCGGGGGTGGAGAACACCACCCACTCACAGTGGGACAAGTTTGACAGGTAGGTGGGTGGGTGATCAGCTGATCATTGGGGTTTGCAAAGTGCAGTGCTGTCTGCTGATTGTCGGGGCTTGCAAACAGCTGCACGGGACACACTGCAAGCCCTGACAATTGAGTGGTGGTTGCTTGCAAAAGCCAATGACGATCAGTAGATGGCCAGGCTTGAGAAGCAGCACTGTGCATGGGGCTTTGCAGATCTACACCTTGTTCTGATCCACCTGCCCAAGACCGCTCTTGGGAGTGGTCTGATACAGGGATACCAAAGAAGGATGTCAAAAACACACGGCCAGTTCTAGTGCTTTATTAAAGAAAGGTGTAAACTTACAATTCAGCATGCAGAGAGCCCTGCTGCCTTGACAGATGCGGGATGAACACCACAGCAGCAAGCAATCATGACTGGTCCACAAAGCCTAATATGTTATACACAAAGCCGAATACAAAGCCAGAACCTCCACCTGGCTCATGAGGGCATAGGTGGCAACTACCCAGGGCTTACAGACAGCTCCCCTCTCTGGGCCCAGAGCCCTGCACCCCAAGGCCCACAGATAAGAGTTGTATCAAAGCAAACCAATTAGCAAGTATCAAAGCAAGTGAATATACTTAAGCGAGCTCGTTCTTGCAACAACCAATTAGTTTTGGGGTTATCTTGACTACCAAGATGACATATGCAAGCCTTCCAGAGCGGGCTCACACTTGGTTCAACACACACCTGCTCCCCACCTCCCGTCGGTATGGTTTTAGGTATAAGGCAGTCGGTCATGGCTTGGCCAGAATGGTTTCAGCTAAGGGGGAGACCTGGTGGGGCCTAATGAGATCCACAGGCCTGAAGTCCCCCCGCCACTGTTCTGCTCACTGTGGTAGGAAAACAAAAGGGGAAACTTCTGTGCAACTCGAAAAGTTTGCAACCCTTTCTTCCCTGATGCTGTTCTAGATTTAGGAACAGAGAAACATACTACTCAGTCAGACCCATTGGTCTGTCTAGCAGCTCTCTAGGGTTTCAAATAGGGCAGGGGGGGCAGGCTCTCCCAGTCCTATCTGGAGTTACTGGAGACTGGAGTGGGAACCTTCTGTGTGCAGGGCAGGTGATTTTCCACTGACCTACAGTCCTTCCCCACTGATTTAAGCCCATTGAACAGAAAGAGATCCCAGATAGTGAGCATTGTTGAATTTTCTTGCCCTGCAAGACCTGTTCAGAGGAGCCAGGTGACACATGTTGTCTCTTTTACCTGCAGAGATGGACGATGAAGATTATGAACGGAGACGCTCAGAGTGCCTGGATGAGATGTTAGACTTAGAGAAGGAGTTCTCTGAAGTCAAAGAGAAGTGAGTTTTTCCATCTCTTTCCCCTGTACTTATTTATTACATTTTAAGCCCACCCTTCCTCCAAGGTGCTTCCCCACCCCCAGTTACCCTCTCAACAACCCTGCAAGGTGAGCCTCATCCTCCTTAAGGTTTCTGGCTCACTGTGGTTTCTTGTGCCTGCTGCCCAATAACTCCCTTAAACTTAAAAAAAGAGAGACACTGTCTAAATATTTCAAGAGTCCTTCCAGTAGCCAAAAGTAAATGAACTGAAATTTTTGATTAGGAAAATCAAGTGTCAGTGTGCTTCAAACATTGCATTCCAAATTCAAAGCTTTACTTGGAGATCATTTTTGCTGGGATGGCGTAAGTTATTTTTAATTTGTGATGACTCAATAGCATGCACTTCCCTTTTATCGCTTAGATTTAAAGAAGGAAATTTGAAGGTGTGCTAAATTTAGGGTGCTTGGCAAAGAGTCTGTGTAAATGTATGTGCTTCCTACAGATATCCGAAAAGAGTTAAATGCAACTTTGATTTGAGCAAATGAGGCCCTGCTTTTTTGTGCACTAAGGTTTGGAAAAGAAGCATATAAAGATCTGAAGACTAGAGGCAGCGCCCAGATGCTCAACCCCACAATAGGATCGCAGAGCTTCTTTAGAAAAAGTAGCCTGCCGGAAATAAATCTTTACTCCCTGCTTAAAGGCAAATTAATTTGTGGAACTCACTGCCTCAGGTTTTAAAAGGGGATGAGACAAACCTGCGGAGGAGGAACAGATGCTATTAGTGGTGAGCATCCACTGTCCTCTGAGAGACAATTTGGAGGAGGAGGAAGCAAGCAGACAGGCAGCCGAAAACATCATCAGATGGCTGTTCCTGGACCATCTCAGGGAACTACCCCATCTGCTGTTCTCTTCCCAAATGTTCAGAGGAACTAATTGTTCTCATTGCACTGGGTTTTGCTGTTGTTTGACTTCCTTGCCTCAATATATATTTTTTTGTAATTCCTCTCCTTCCAAAAAAAAAAAAGATGTGCAAATACAATAAACAAAACAACAGACCAAAAAACATCGCAAAAATAGGCATGAAGGCAGGGAGAAGAAAAATACAAGATAAAAAAATAAGGATTGAAAAAGAATGAAATATATTTCATGGTGGGATACAAGGTTCTTTATTGCATATACAATATATATCAAGTATTCATAAATGTCACCAGATAAAATCTTATTTAGTAGGAATGTGCAAGCCATGAGATTGTTGTCTCACATAAGCCCCCAAACAGATGCTGACTCTGAGGGGCTGGCATCGCCCCTGGGTCTGTTTTTCAGAGATGTTCCTTCCTTCCACAATTCTTTTTTCCTAGGCCCACTTATATTTTCTATTTACACACACACACTCAGCCTTTTAGGGCAGGGATGTGGAACCTGGCTCTCCAGATGACTCCATCTCCCATTATCCCCAGCAAGTACAGACAAAGATCAGAGATGATGGGCAATGTAGTCCTGGCAGCATCTGCAGGGCCAAAGGCTCTCTGCCCATTTCCTGTTTTAAAGCATAACCCTTACATATTCCAGTTGTAGATAGGTAGCCGTGTTGGTCTGCCATAGTCAAAATAAAAAAATTCCTTCCAGTAGCACCTTAAAGACCAACTAAGTTAGTTCTTGGTATGAGCTTTCGTGTGCATGCACACGAAAGCTCATACCAAGAACTAACTTAGTTGGTCTTTAAGGTGCTACTGGAAGGAATTTTTTTATCCTTACATATTCATTATACATAAATAGGGAACTCGGGTGCTGAGCATGTTGGCTGTGTAGCCAAAACGGGGGTACAGAGAAACAAGAGGGGGATGTTGTCCTGCTCAGCAGAACCCTACGGTTTGCAGAAGTAGAAAATATTTATTTTCCTTAAGTGGGGGAACACGCCCCACCCACAACAAGTTAAGTCATCCAGTCTATATAATTTATGAGTCCATTAGGCAATAGTGTCCCCAATTTGTGGCTCCAATCTGCCTCTCCTTTCTTTCAGTGTTCATATAATTCCATTCCTGAAACCTGCATACTGTATGCTCTACACACCCAAGATTTTTTGCTGTTCTGAAAAATGATTAACCTTGACATTTTCCAGTTCCAGTACAACTTCTATGCTCGCATATTTTAATTTAGTGTGGTCATACTAACTTACCCTTCCCCGCCACCCCACATACCATTGGGGGGGGGGGAATTCCACCACCCACCTTGAGCTCTTGTGGCAACTCTGATTAACCTGTCTGCTGCTGCCGCTCTCGCAGGCTGTTCAAGGAGCGCCTGAGCCAGGTGAAGGCAAAGCTGGAGGACGTGATGGCGGGGAAGGCGTCAGAGTACCTTGACCCGCTCGGGGTCTTGCAGAACCACATGCAGATTCGGATTGAAGTGGCTGGTAAGTGAGGAACCGCCCCCCCCACCCTGGCCACTGTTGCCAGCCAGAGTGTAAGCAATCATAACAGCTTTGGTGGAGAGGTGGCTTCCAGGTTGTGGCATTTGGAGTTAGGGCTGGGGTTAATTTCTAAAAGAGGTGCATGGGTTATTTTCCTTGTACAGCGTTCACCATATACTGCGGACGTGCCTCTTTACCCTGGCCTTGGTCCTTAAATATTTATTTTTAAACAAACAAACAAACAAACAAACAAACCACATAGTGATGGGCAACCCAGCCAGATGAGCAGGGTATAAATAATAAAATTATTATTAGACGTGTTCTGATTTTAAAAAGTGAAGAAAGAAAGAAAGAAAAAGGAAAAAAGAATAGTACACCAGTATAGCAATTTTCGGGGACGCGGGTGGCGCTGTGGGTAAAAGCCTCAGCGCCTAGGGCTTGCCGATCGAAACGTCGGCGGTTCGAATCCCCGCGGCGGGGTGCGCTCCTGCTGCTCGGTCCCAGCGCCTGCCAACCTAGCAGTTCGAAAGCACCCCCGGGTGCAAGTAGATAAATAGGTACCGCTTACCAGCGGGAAGGTAAACGGCGTTCCGTGTGCTGCGCTGGCTCGCCAGATGCAGCTTTGTCACGCTGGCCACGTGACCCGGAAGTGTCTCCGGACAGCGCTGGCCCCCGGCCAATAGATGTGAGATGGGCGCACAAACCCCAGAGTCTGTCAAGACTGGCCCGCTCGGGCAGGGGTACCTTTACCTTTACCTATAGCAATTGTTAACAGTTAGTAGTTACCCTTTTTAACCTACTGTATTTTGTATAAAGCAGTTCCAAACTTCATTATACTTGTCCATGATGCTTAAGGTATTTTGTATCGTGGGACTCTCCTCTTTTGTCTCATTTATACTGTAATGTTCCATTTGGGAAAGTTTTGCTTCTTTTGCAATTCAGAGGGTTTTATTTGTTTTTCTAAAGGTACGTTGTGTTGTTGCAACCAGTCTGGAAATATTATGGTAAAAAAAAAACACCTTATAAATCAATGAAAACAAATGAGAACTAGACTGCAAGGGGCTTGTGTCTCCCTGGAAGCCATGCCTGCCTCAACGCAGGGATGGGCTGTGCTGCAAAGGAGGCAGATGCACTTTGTAGGTGCTCAGAGGCACTCTCTTCCGTGGCTGGTCTTTTGCATTGAAAGGAAGTGGTGGTGGAGCTGAGCCCCGGTTGAGCTTCTGAGGATGGAGAACAGTAAGAGCCATTAGACCGTATGGCAGACACTCTCGGGAGGCGGTAGATTCCCCTTCCTTGGAGGTTTCAAAACAGAGGTTAAATGTCCACATGTCATGGATTCTTCATCTGTGATTCCTGCATTGCAAGGGGTTGGGCTAGATGACCCTCAGGACCCCTTCCAACTCTACCGTCCTGGTTTTATGAACAGCGCTTCAACGTTTTGCCTTTCTGCAGGGATCTACCGAGGTTTCTGCCTGGAGGTGATCCACCACAAGCACCATTGCGAGCTGCAGGGAGCACAGCAGCACCTGGAGGTGAGAAGCCCCACTTGGTCCCATCTCCCTCCCTTCAGTGCCACTTTCAAATCCTGGCGGGGGCCGGAAAAGCAGCCTCATCACAAACTTCTCGGGCAAGAAGGCAGAATGCAAAAATCTCCTATGCAGGGTGGAGGAGCTGCTGCCAGTCAGTGTAGACAATACTGAGCTACATGAGCCAATGGACTGACTCCATATACAGCAGCTTCCTCTGTTGTTACTCTAACAGGCATATGGGCAGAGGCTCTAATGGGGCTAATGTGAGAGGCAGTGTGGTGTAGTGGTTAGAGTGCCGCACCAGGGCCTGAGAGACCAGGGTTCAAATCCTCACTCGGCCATGAAGCTCAGCGGGTGACCTTGGGTCAGTCACTGCCTCTCAGCTCCACCTTACCTCGCAGGGTTGTTGTGGGGATTGAATGAGGGCAGGGGGAGAACCATGTACGCCACTTTGAGCTCCTTGGAGGAAAAAGCAGGATATAAATGCAGCAGATAATGTCACATCCACACCATGCATTTAATCCTGGGAACTATATTTTGTTAAGGGATTTGTCGCTCTGAGGGGGCAAACAACAGTTCCCGGAATTGTTTTGGGGGGAAGCCATGTGTTCAAAATGTGCCGTGAATGTGACTTCAGTTCCCCCAGGGACAGGGAACTGGCGGCCTTCCAGATGTTGATTGACTCCAGCAGTCTTAGCCAGCATGCCCAGTGGTTGGAGACAATGGGGCCTGCAATCCAGCAACATCTGGAGGGCCGCTCCATGGGCTCTATTCACAAACATGCCATTGCTGAGTGTGCCCTGTTTCCTACTTCATTGCCTATCCCAGCTTGGAATTCCAGAGTCGGGTCTCAGCTTGCATATGAGAATTGCATGTGGGAGCTTGCAGGACCACACGGTGCACTCGACAAACAATAATTAGCAACAAACAACCGGGTTCCTCAGCAAGAAGCCTGAGCGGTGCTTTCTGCTGACCAGCAGCTTTACAGAACTGATTGGTGGTTGTCGTGGAAAAAAGGTCCCTGCCTTTAATTAGCTGAAGACGAGCAGACGGGGAACTAGTCTAGTTTCCAGTTCTCTTTTTTGCAAACACAGCCCCGATCAGCGTTTTCACAGATATGCCATTGATCCACCACGTGAACTCCTAGGCCAAGGGGTGGGGAACGTTTTGGCCCAGGCCTTCCTGGCATCTCTGTGTGGCCATCTCACTGGGTGACCTTGGGCCGGTCCTTCGTACTCGCCCTAGCCTGCCTCACTGGGCTGTCACGTGGATGAAATTGGTGAAGGTGTATTACAGAGACCACCTTGAGGTCTTTGGAGGAAAGGCAGGAGAGAAACATTAATAAATCGAAAGGAAACCACGCTTTTTCTGAGAGCATAAAACCAGGTGCAAATTTGCCTTGGCATTAAACGGAACAGCTGGGTGCCTTGTGAGACAGCGAGCAGAAATTATTGTGATGTGGGGAGAATCCCAGTTGGGCTCATGCCAAGAAAGCTTGGATATTAGTTTTAGATGTTGCGCTGGCTGTAGAATCAATAGCAATCCCCAACTGGATGGGAAGAAAGAAGAAGGGGAAGATGCACTTAATCCATACCACCCTGTGGAACGCCCTCCCATCAGATGTCAAGGAAATAAACATCTGTCTGACTTTTAGAAGGCATCTGAAGGCAGCCCTGTATAGGGAAGTTTTTAATGTTTGAGGGTTTTAATACTTTGTCGGAAGCCACCTAGAGCAGCTGGGACAACCCATCCAGATGGGTGGCATATAAATACAGTCGTACCTTGGAAGTTGAATGGAATCTGTTCTGGAAGTCCGCTCGACTTCCAAAACATTCGGGAACCAAGGCATGGCTTCCGATTGGTTGCAGGAAGCTCCTGCAGCCAATCGGAACCTGCGTTGGATGTTCAGGTTCCAAAGAACGTTTGCAAACCAGAACACTCACTTCCGGGTTTGCGGCATTCGGGAGCCAAAACGTTCGACCTCCGAGGTACAACTGTAATAAAATCATTCTTATCATACAGAATTGACATGATGCCTTTCGGATGTCCTTGCACTGCAACTTCCACCACCCCTGGCGATTTACCATGCTGGCTAGGGTTGATGGGAGTTGTAGTCCAAGGACTACTGCAGGGTGGGGGCACCACATTGGCTTATCCTGACCTGACGTTGCCCTTCTACCCAACCAGAGTGAGAAGCTGCTGCTGTTCGACACCCTTCAGGAACGCCTCTTGGAACGGATCCAGTGCTTGGAGGACGACAGGCACAGTGTGGGCCTCACTTCAGGTCAGTCCGGAGGAGCAAGCAGACGCTGTCCTTTCTATGGGGAGGGGCCCATAGCTCAGTGGCAGACCACCTGCTATGCTTGCAGAAGATCCCAGGTTCATTCCCCTGATGGAAAGAATTAGACCGCAGGTGATGACTAAACCCTCAGAGAGAGCTGCTGCCAAGCCCCCCAAAAAGCTGTATTTCAAAATGTATTTCAAAAGTGTCATCTAGCCTGGAGGAGGAAGTTGCCAAGTTCTGCTTTCAGCAGTGTGCTGACTTCCTGGGTTGTGAGATGTCGTCATTGCGGGTAACTCGGCAGAATTAGCGATGGTGCACAAAGCCTTTTTAAAAAAAACCAAGGCTGCCTTGACCCACAGATGGAGAAACCTGCAGCCCTGAATTTGGCCCCCAACCTCATTTTATGTGGCCCCTGGCACTTCCTGAAGCTGCTCCATTCTCCCATCCTGGGATCCATGGTTTGGTGAGGGTGCTGCAAATCGCCTTCTGATAAATGCCTGTGACTCGCCCACCCCATGCTGACCCAGCATTGAATCCATTTGGGTCGGTGGAGCATCGATGGCCCTCAAGGCTGAGGTTCCCCTTTGGGCTTATTTTTCTCTCTCTCTCTCCGTCCCCTAGAATGGTGGGATGACAAACTTCGACCGAAGCACAGCTCAAAGGAATGGGACCCACTCCGGCCTGGCAAGAGGAAGAAAGCACCACTGGTGTCCGATATCCTTTCTGTGCCCCCCACACCCCGGTGGCTCTGCCCTAGAGGAGGCTGTGGTGCCCAGCATATGGCAAAGAGAAGCAGCTCAGCAGAGCGGCTTTGGGCAGCTTCTAATGCAGTGTTTGTGATGGGAAGCGGGTTAAGCACTTGCCCAAAATTATTTCAGGAAAAGGGGTGAGTGGGGATGAGTAGCGTTTAATTGGCAGCATTTATTCCCCGCCGTTTACCCAAACAGGCTGTCTCAAGAGCTGCTTTAAAAATATCATTTCTAAGATTCTTTAGCTGTGATTCCCACATTGGACGAGATGACCCTTTGGGCTCCTTCCAATTCTGTGGTCCCTGACCTCAGGCTCACAGTCTAAAAAGACATGGCACACAAGGTTAAAGGAGGGAGGAGGGAGGAGGTAAAAGCCAAGCTCAATCACAAGTTCTTCAAGTGGTAGCTGATGCCAGGGGCAGTTTTGTCTGCCTTTAAGACCAGTCTTCATTCAGATCCAAGAGCAGAGCTGGTGACAGCATCCAGGGCCAGGCACACAAAGTTCTTCCCTCAGTTAGATGACTTGATGGACAATAGAATCCCAGTTATATTTTTTATCATAGTTGCTGGGGTGCAGGCACCTCTCCCTTAGCTTGTCTTTCCCACGCCCGTACATTGTCTACATGCTGCATGAAATGGATATCATGGAGGACTGGACAGCCATCAAAAAGGTAAGGGTGAGAGAAACGGGCTTCTCCGTGTCACCTTGATCGGTGTGAAGGGAGAGAATGAGGACGCTGAAGTGTCTCTGAGACTGGGAGCAGAAGAGGGGAAGCCTGGAGAACTCGCCCTTGGTTTTCATGGAAAGGCTGGTCATGGGAAATCACACTGCAGCTGTTTTTGGACTACAATTCCCATCATCCCTAGCTAGCAGGACCAGTGGTCAGGGATGATGGGAACGGTAGTCCAAAAACAGCTGGACACCCAAGTTTGGGAAACACTGGTGTAGAAAATACAGAGCTAGATGGACCAATTGTTTGACTCAGTATAAAGTAGCTTCCTCCATTCCTGTTTGAACCAGCTGTTTATCCAGAACAATGAGGGACCAGAGTCTTTATTTTGAAGGGAATGACCATAGCTCAGTGGTAGAGGTGGCGCTGTGGTCTAAACCTCTGAGCCTCTTGGGTTTGCCAATCGGAAGGTCAGCAGTTTGAATCCCCGCGACGGGGTGAGCTCCCGTTGCTCTATCCCAGCTCCTGCCAACCTAGCAGTTCGAAAGCATACCAGCGCGAGTAGATAAATAGGTACCGCTGCGACGGGAGGGTAAATGGCATTTCCGTGCACTCTGGCACACATCACAGTGTCCTGTTGCACCAGAAGCGGTTTAGTCATGCTGTTTAGTCACGTGATCCAGAAAGCTGTCTGTGGACAAACACTAGCTCCCTTGGCCTGAAAAGCAAGTTGAGTGTTGCAACCCCATAGTCGCCTTTGACTGCACTTAACCATCCAGGGGTCCTTTACCTTTTACCGAGAAGATTTGCATTGCTTATAGAATGTCCCAGGTAGGGCTTGGAAGACCCACGTCTGAGTCCATGGAGAGCCACTGCCAGTCCTTGTAGACAAGGGATGGGGAACCAAACTCCCATCTTCCCTGACTGTTGCATGCTGGGAGGGGCTGATGGGAATTGGAGTCCCAGCAACATTTGGAGGTTCACAGGTTCCTCAGCTGACATGGATCAAAGACCTGACTTGGTGGAAGAGAGCTTCCTGTGTTTCTGATCAAGGGTGTATAGTCCCTTTGGGACTTCATAGTGCTGCAAAAGAGGAGTTAGGGTATTGGGGGGGCCTCCTCGTTCCCTTTTTCTAGCTTGGGATGAGCCTCTCCCTTGGAGGTCTGCAGGCTTTACCCAGCCGACTAGACAAGGGACTTCTTCAGCAAGGGGCCTCTGGGAATGTGACTTCCTCTTACACTCATCTCTTTCTTCCCAGGCTAAAGCGGCTGTGTCCTCGCCGAAGAGGAAACTAGAAGGCAAGAGCCCTGTTTTTTCTCTCTCTTCCTTGCAAGGAGGAGGGGGTGTGGTCCTGGATCTTTCCCCTGCCTTTCAATAAAGTCCTGATTGTGCATGAATGTCTGGGAGGATACAGAAGCCCAACTGAGCAGTGGTTCAAAGGCAGGCAGCCCCTGTCTGCTTGGTCCATTGGAGAGGGTTACAGGGCCAAGACCCCCCCCACCCCGTGTTTGTGTGTGTTGGGTGCGTGTCTTTTCATGGAATCCGGTGCTCCTTAGAATCTTGGGTTTTGTTTTGTTTTTAAATCAGGTTTCTAGCCCTTATGGCCGCAAAGATTATATTTTTAAAAAACAAGTGAGCACTGTCTGGTGACAGCTTAGAAGCCGGGTTTCGATGTAGATGGGATACTGAATTTCGGCTTTGCACAGCTTCCCGCCCCCTACCCCATCTGTTGTCTTCTGCAACCTGACTGCTCTGCTCTTCCAGTCCTTCCCAGCTGTCCTCTCTCTGTTTCTTTCTGCATAAACGCTCAATTATTTGGAAATACGGTTTGGAAGGGGAGAATAAATGATGGAACATGAAGATAGGCTAATTTGCATATTGGATCATGGCTGTCATAATTGAGTGGATGTGTGCATGCACAAAATCTGCAGAATGAGTAGAATGCACAATCAACCCTACCCTTGAGTTTAAACTGCAGATGCTATCTGACTTTTCCTTCCCCCCCCCCAACCCACTCATTATTTTTCATTATATATTTTATTTAAGGCATTCATACACGTCCTTTCACGATATTTATGCCTGGGCAGTTTACAGTTTTACTTTTTAAAAAGTGACAAATATGTGCCATAAAATTGACTGGAGGAAATTAACAAACAACATAATCAGCCAAGTAAAAATATCCGTCCTTGGTGTTTTTAAAAATATAGCGTCCTTTCCATACTTTTTAAAAACACAAAGCACTTCAATTAGATCTGTCCCTCATATGAATCCCAAGGCAGGTAAGCACAGAATTAAAGATGAACAAATCCCAACAATGAAACACAATGAAAGAAATAAACTTCTAACAGAATGATCAACAGCAAAAACAGATCATCAGCAGTTAGATTCCAATCATAATCATTATATACACATTACCACAGTGAGAAACCATTCATAAATGTCCAACACGTGGATCTTATTCTGGTGCTGGGATGCGATTAAAATTGGTGCCCGGTCAGGGCACCTTCACAGAGAAGGCACAATGTCCTCCCTGGTGGTAGGACATCGAGATGGGCTTCCCCACCCCAGACCGAAGGGCACAGGCAGGTTAGTATAGGGAGAGGTGCCCCTTTAGATACAACAACCCATGTGGGGAAGCTTCGATCTTCCAGAGGTTGCTGAACTACAAGTCCCATCAGCCCCTGCAGGCACAGACAGCAATGATGGAAGTGGCAATTCAGCAACATCTGGGGGAGTCAAAGGTTCCCCACACCCGAAAAAAAAGACATTCATTGGGGGAAAAACCCCAGAGAGAATAAGAATGTTGCTTAGAACATATTGGCCCTGATTTTTCCACTTCCCCATCCCACCATATCCTTTCCTTCCCCCAGGCCCAGTGAAGGCCGAGAAACTGCCGTCCCCTGCCCTGTTCTCTGCTCACTGTGAAGATGGCCAGCTCCACTACGAAGGCGAGGCCTACGTCAAAGGGCAGAGCATCTCCTTGCAAGTTGGGGACGAGGCACCTGTCCAGTGAGTGATGAAAAAGAGGAGGGGCAGATGGTGTGGTGGGTGCAGCCAGGAGGACGCTCCAGATCCTGGCCTGAGCTTGCAGCTGAGGATAGTTACCTTGTGCATTTATGCAGCCAGTCAGATAAAAGACGAGAAGCGCCCATCTAGCCTAGCACTGTGGTTTCACAGTGTCCAGCCTTGATGCCCATAGGAAGTCTCCCAAACCTGAGATCCCCAGCAGCTTGTATTCAGGGGCAAACTGCCTGATAAAAGAAGGTTTTCTTTATCTGTAACACACACACAAAAAAAACATAGAGAGAGCCATCCTTAGCAGCCATTGATAGTCTGATCCTTCATAGATTTGTCCAATCGTTTTTGGAGCCGTACAAGTTGGTGGCTTTTATTACATTTTGGCGGTAGAAGATTCCATAGTTCAACTATGCACTGTGTCAAGAAGTACTCCTTTTTTCTGTCCTGAATATTCCAGCGTTCAGCTTCTTCGTTGTCCCTGGGTTCAAATGTTATATGAGAGAGAGAGAGAAATAAAGAGAGAAACCTCTCTCTGTCCTCTTTCCCTAAATATGCATAATTTTATATGTTTCTTTCTAAGCTAAAAAGCCCCCAGTGTTGTAACCTTTCTTGGAAATTCCTCTAATCTCCTGATCATTTTCGTTGCCCTTTTCTGCAGCTCTGCAATATTGTTTTTTTGAGACAGGGCAGCCAGAAAACTGTACATGGTATTCCAAGTTTAAAGATCAGTGACAAGACAGTATATCTGCCCTCAGATATACAATCTTTGGATATTTTTCTCAGGACACAGCAGTAGGGGAGGAAAGGGTTAAATTCCCCTTCCATGCCTGCTCTGACCCCAGGACCAGTCTCCCTTCCCCCAAGCTGCTATTTGCATTTCCTTAAAAAGCAGCATTGCTAATTGCAAATATGCATTACTAGTGTTATTATAAAGACCTATAATTTTTGCTCAGGCTTTTCTAAACCCATAAGACCCTGTCTTCATTTGCCATATTCTTGTTTTTATATGCCTTTATACAAATGTTTTGCTGTTTTCGTGTTGCATTTTTTGTGTTTAGCAGTACAGTGGTGCCTCGCAAGACGAAATAATCCGTTCCGCGAGT